>NC_133381.1:31248922-31270489 GCF_049309525.1 Garra rufa | reverse complement strand
ATAACTAAGGTGTGTACAGTTACTATATTCAAGATGTAAGAAATATAGGTTTTGGAAAATTTTTAATTTTTACTACACTACTACACTGTAACACTTTAGAATAAGGTGTCATTTGTTAGCATTAGTTAATGTATTAACTAACATGCACAAACTATGAACAAAACATTTATTACATTTTTGTTTGTATATATCCATGTTTGTTAACAAACACAACTTGTGATTTTAATAATGCATTAGTAATGGATGAAATTAATATTAAAAATGCAGTAAAAGTAGTTTCTACATTAGTACGTAAAGTAGTAGGGGCAGCCGTGGCCTAATGGTTAGAGAATCGGACTTGTAACCCAAAGGTTGCGGGTTCGAGTCTCAGGTCCGGCAGGGATTGTAGGTGGGGGGAGTGAATGTACGGCACCCTCTCCACCCTCAATACTACGACTGAGGTGAGACCCTTGAGCAAGGCACCGAACCAAATGCTCCCCGGGCGCCGCAGCAATGGCTGCCCACTGCTGTGTGTGTGTGTGTGTGTGTGTGTGTGTGTGTGTGTGTGTGTGTGTGCACTTGGATGGGTTAAATGCAGAGCACAGATTCTTAGTATGGGTCACCATACTTGGCCTCACGTCACTTCCTTTCCTTAACTAATGAAACCTTATTGTTACCATAATTTCATGAAGTCATTAGAATTTATTCTTGTTGAAAATTGTATAAACTTTTTCAAAACTAAATGAAATCAAAATGAATATACTGAGTGGATTTCCAAGAACTTGTGTTTTTTATTGATTTTTAAAATGATTTATTGACCATCAAAATTTCGATTTCATGCTGACATTAAGGTCTTGTGGAGAAACACAACTCAGCTATGTAGGATTTATCTATTAACAGAGACCACACGCTTTTATTGTTTTAATTTGACACTTTCTTGTAAAGTGTCCCATTGGGATGACTAGCACATCACGCCACCACATTGTTGTACTTGAGGGTGTGTGTGGCCCAATAGTCCCACAGAGAAAAGAATTAACGACACTGAAGATTAAATGAAAGCCCTGGTGGATCCCATGCTCACTACAGCACATCTGGAGCTGCAACCAAACACCTGCACACCCAAGGACATTTCAGAGTCATCACAGGCACAGGCCCTGAGATTTAATATCAAATCAAGAATATTTCTGATGCTACCTGATGGCTAGACTTCATTACAAATTACTAAGGCCATTCACTAAACTCCAGAAGTGGCATTTGCACCTTGGAAATAAAGGTTCCAAACACAGCAAAGTCACAGAAGAACCATTTCTGGTTCACCCTTTCAGTGAAGAACCCATTTATTCTAAGTTTGAAGCACATTAGGAACTTTGAAACATTGCATGGATGTCAAAGGTTCTTTATGGAACCATCAATGCCAGTACATATAACCCAACAAAATGTACACAATTTTTTCTGTATTTCCACTGCCATTCAATCCAAATCCAAATGAATGAGAATACTACATTTAGGACTATAAATGAACATGAACAGGCATCATTAAAAAACAGAAGCGTATGTGAAGGATCTGCAATAAAACCAAGATCATAAAAAGAGATAAAATAAAATCTGATGTTCATGGCGAAGAGCCAGATTGAGGTAGTAAATACCTGCTCCTTCCCCCATGCTGAGCTTAATAGAGGTGGCGTAAATGCTAATGCCAACTCCTGGCTTTTTTGTAAAGAATTAGACATGCTCCATAACTCTGTCTCATTACACACAGACCAAATAACAGCATCTGACTGAATAAATCACAACAGCAAATCTGTGAAGTGTTCAAATCGCATGTCTGCATGTGAATTAAACTCTTATCGCATGTAACAGATTGCAATTTACTACAAATGCTTTGTCACTCCAGATGAAAGATGTTCAATAAAAATTGTGGCAGATTTCCATGCCAACTTACTGTATCAGTAGTGATCCCCGGGAAGAGTCGCAGGAGACCCACACTGTGGTTCATTTTAGTGAAGACTGTGAATTTGCCAGTTGTGCTGGGTCAGTTGTGCAGTTGTGCAGTTTGTATGTTATTCCATTGTTTCCAAGCATCCGTAGCTTAATAGACAGATTTCTGACTACAGCCTATAAATGTTGGAAGAACTGGAATTACTCTTGATGTCAATTTCAGAACTGGCTAATGGTGGCAGGTTTGGTGAGGCGAATGCTTTAAAGCTTTCAGAGTCCACTTTGGTGACACGATTGCCTCTGTACAGCTTATTATGAAAATAAAGGCAAACCTGTGAAGAAACAAAGAGATAATGGGCTATTTTCCTGTCCCTCACTTAATTCAAACAGTTTTCAGCAAGTTTACATGTCTCTTTCCTACAATTTCTATTCATTTTAGTTGTGTCGGCCTTCACTGGAACACCTTATCATGGGCCGACTGAACTTGTACGGACTTGTTTGACAGGTGGTTTATAGGTGTTTACGCATTTGTGCTGTCTGTGTATACGTCACTCTATTTGAACAATAAGACTAGACTTGTCAATTTAAACAGCTACATATGTACTTCAAGATTTATGATTAATATTCATTAACCATCCATTCTCCAAACCACTTAACCTCTGATTTATTTCTGTTTTTATAACACTGAATACAGTGTTGAGCACTTAATTGAGTTTATAACCAATATTTGATGGTATCTTACACAAACTGCTTTTGCAATGGCTATAAAAGCATCATTGTGAACAGAAACCGCTCTCACCTCAGGGATGACAAACTGTCCTGCAATCAACAGCGCCCCCAAAAGGTTGTCTCTTCCATCACTCATCATTTCAAAGATGGGCACCTGCCATATACAGGTCCTTTTCAAAAAAATTAGCATATTGTGATAAAGTTCATTATTTTCTGTAATTTACTGATAAACATTAGACCCTTGATATTACTAACTGACTCGATCCTAGTGATCTGAGTTGTCTGTTAGGTTTATATTCAGTGAGCATATCTGCAATGTATGTAGGTCCTAGGCCATTGAGTGCTTTATAAACAAGTAAAAGTACTTTAAAATCTATCCTAACATAACTGGAAGCCAGTGTAAGGACCTGAGGACTGGTGTGATATGCTCTGATTTTTTGGTTCTAGTCAGAATCCTGGCAGCAGCGTTCTGTATGAGCTGCAGCTGTCTAATGGTCTTCTTGGGAAGGCCAGTGAGGAGACCATTACAATAGTCTACCCTGCTGGTGATAAAGGCATGAACAAGTTTCTCCAAATCTTGACGGGAAACAAAACATCTAATTCTTGCAATGTTTTTAAGATGATAGTATGCTGATTTAGTTACTGCTTTAACATGACTACTGAAACTGAGGTCTGACTCCAGAATCACACCCAGATTCTTGACTTGTTTTTTTGTTTTTTGACCCCTAGTGTCAAGGTACGCATTTACCTCATGAACTTCATCTTTGTTTCCAAATGCAATGACTTCCGTTTTCTCCTTGTTTAACTGTAAAAAGTTTTGGCACATCCAACTGTTAATTTCATCAATGCATTGGCAGAGAGAGTCAATGGGGCTGTAGTCATTTGGCGATAAGGCTAGATAAATCTGGGTATCATCTGCATAGCTGTGATATGCAATTTTGTTCTTTCTCATTATTTGACTTAGATTCCAGAAGAGGCATTTTCTTTCTTGTCTGTTGAAAGTAGGCAGCTGTGTTTTCCCGTCTCCGGAATGTAAAACTGCTGGCAGTGGGAGGCAAAAGGTCTCCTTTTTTCGTGATATTTGTATCAAAAATGTGTTGTATGAGCACTGTGCTCATCTGCTGAAGTTAAATATTTGAAAAATCTGAGAAAAGTTCAAAAGCAGGGAGCAAAGCGCGGAGCAGTAAGCAAAAGCGTCCGAACAGTAGCAAAGCCGGAAGCACAGGGTAAGACACAGAAAAAAATTTCTGAACGAATAGGCTGTTCCCAGAGTGCTGTATCAAGGCACCTCAGTGGGAAGTCTGTGGGAAGGAAAAAGTGTGGCAGAAAACGCTGCACAACGAGAAGAGGTGACCGGACCCTGAGGAAGATTGTGGAGAAGGACCGATTCCAGACCTTGGGGGACCTGCGGAAGCAGTGGACTGAGTCTGGAGTAGAAACATCCAGAGCCACCGTGTACAGGCACCAGGTCAAGCCAATTTTGAACCAGAAACAGCGGCAGAAGCGCCTGACCTGGGCTACAGAGAAGCAGCACTGGACTGTTGCTCAGTGGTCCAAAGTACTTTTTTCGGATGAAAGCAAATTTTGCATGTCATTCGGAAATCAAGGTGCCAGAGTCTGGAGGAAGACTGGGGAGAGGGAAATGCCAAAATTCCTGAAGTCCAGTGTCAAGTACCCACAGTCAGTGATGGTCTGGGGTGCCATGTCAACTGCTGATGTTGGTCCACTGTGTTTTATCAAGGGCAGGGTCAATGCAGCTAGCTATCAGGAGATGTTGGAGCAGTTCATGCTTCCATCTGCTGAAAAGCTTTATGGAGATGAAGATTTCATTTTTCAGCACGACCTGGCACCTGCTCACAGTGCCAAAACCACTAGTAAATGGTTTACTGACCATGGTATTACTGTGCTCAATTGGCCTGCCAACTCTCCTGACCTGAACCCTATAGAGAATCTGTGGGATATTGTGAAGAGGAAGTTGAGAGACGCAAGACCCAACACTCTGGATGAGCTTAAGGCCGCTATCGAAGCATCCTGGGCCTCCATAACACCTCAGCAGTGCCACAGGCTGATTGCCTCCATTCCACGCCGCATTGAAGCAGTCATTTCTGCAAAAGGATTCCCGACCAAGTATTGAGTGCATAACTGAACATAATTATTTGAAGGTTGACTTTTTTTGTATTAAAAACACTTTTCTTTTATTGGTCGGATGAAATATGCTAATTTTTTGAGATAGGAATTTTGGGTTTTCATGAGCTGTATGCCAAAATCATCAATATTAAAACAATAAAAGGCTTGAACTACTTCAGTTGTGTGTAATGAATCTAAAATATATGAAAGTCTAATGTTTATCAGTACATTACAGAAAATAATGAACTTTATCACAATATGCTAATTTTGTGAAAAGGACCTGTACAAGATGGTTAGTTAAATGATGAAAATTTAAAACTATTTTAACTGCATGATTATTAAAACTCATTTTGGGGTGAACTGTGCTTTTAAAACATGTTACCTGTGATCCGGTGAGGATGACAGGCTTTCTCAGGTTCTCACACATGAAGGATAAGGCAGAGGCGGTGTAAGCCATTGTGTCTGTGCCGTGCAGGATGACAAAACCATCATATTCCTCATAGTATTTCTGTGAACAAGAAAAAAGTTTGAATTTCTTAGCACTAACTGATGGTTTGTTTCCTTAGTCTAAATTTTATTTGGTGTATTTCTTTATTGCAAAATGTATATTGCCTAAAATGTGTTTTAATATCCTTATTAATATGTATAATCTCTGTATAATATCAGTCTTTAAATGCAAGATGTTTTACTTCAGCACAATCAAATATACTTAAGTATATCTTTAGTTGGCACTCAGCACTACTTCCGCACAATGAAAGTGCACTGAGCACAAAATGAGTTGTTTCAATTTACCAGACTTTAAATATAGCAGTTTAGTATACCAAAAGTACAATTGCAGGGTATTTTTATCAAGCACATAAATGTATTTGTGACCCTGGACCACAAAACCGGTCTTAAGTAGCACAGAAATATTTGTAGCAATAGCCAAAAATACATTGTATGGGTCAAAGTTATTGATTTTTCTTTGATGGCAAAAATCATTAGGATATTAAGTAAAGATCATGTTCCATCAAGATATTTTGTCCTGCCGTAAATATATTCAAACTTAATTTTTGATTAGTAATATGAATTGCTTAGAACTTCATTTTGACAACTTTAAAGGCGATTTTCTTAACATTTAGATTTGCACCTTCAGATGGAAGGAAAAACAAAGATTGCCTAATTGCCTAAATTAGCAATTTACTGAGTAAATTACTACATCTACATCACAGGAAATTTTGTGATTTTTTTCAGATAGCCAAAATGACACTGCCCAGGTAAAAAAAAAAAAAGGCTTGCACTGAACAAACACCTCATCAACATACATGTTCTATCAGTATTTGCCTAAAGCTGTGTCTAAGGTAAAAAAAAAAAAAAAAAAAAGGAAAAAAAAAAGGATTGTGCATAGAGATAATTAAAAAGGTACCTCAATGTCTTTTCCAATAGTAGACCAGTCATTTGAGGTCATATTGCTGGAGTCAAGCAGGGGAGAGTACTCTAAAAATGTATACACAACCCTGTTATCCAGTTTAGATTTTCTGGGGTGAGCAAAAGAAAGAAAATTATAAAATGAGACCCGAATGAAGTCCACACACATTTGACATTTGATACAATGACAACACAACAGAAAGGGACAGAGTATTTGTAGACAGTGAGTTAGAGTTAGTTAGCTTCATGTTTTCTTAAAAAAAAAGCAGAGCGTCACCTGAAGTTTGAATATGGTCCTTATACACTCCTAAAAATTAAGGTGCTACACGATGCCATAGAAGAACCTTTTTAGTTTAAAGCATCTTTATTTTTAAGAGCGTAGAGGAGGAGGTGGAATGAGCAAATGCTGTGAAGATGCCGAATTCAGTTTGCTTGGTATGCATCATGTTAGAGGGGATTATTGTAATGAAGAGGGGAGCGCTGGGGGAATTTCCCCATTTAAGCACAGAAAGTGGGCAGATTTGCCTGACCTCCATGTCTTAATTAATATTCAAGTGGCCCTATAGTGCTGTTATATTGAGCCACCCTTGTAAGGTGCACAGATGAGCTAACAGTGTCATATGGCTCCTCTTGTTGAAAAGATTGTTTCAATCTCTCTGTTTTTAAGAGGAAATCCCTCCTAACCCTCACGGCATCTTTCCAGCGAATAAAGACTTGGAAGAGGGTGCAGCTCAGGCCTTGTTCTGTGAATCAATAGAACAGCAGGGGACAAAGCAACCCAACATGCACACACACCTCTATCTCCTTTATGATGAATACGAGGCCCAACGGATCAAATTAGCTTCCCCTCAGATAAGCAGGCCAAAACATATGTTTGTGATCATGAAAGAGTGCCATAAAAACAATGTGCTTAACTATCAATGTTGCTAGATAGTAAAACATACTTTACGTATCACAAGCTAACAATAAGCAATATATTTAAAGCATTTACTGATTTGAATTGATTAATTTCTTAATATAATATTTTTTTACATCTGAAGTTGTATAAATTACTTATTCATTGTGTTATATTATAAACAGATATAAATTTAGTAGAAATAAATAGTTATAAACTATTGTTCAAAGTTTATTCACATTTGTTTATAATACAATGTAAATCACAACAAATTAAAATTAAATGTTAAATATATATATATATATATCTTAGTGTGTTTAACAAGGTGAAGTGAGTAATGTCTGTGCCACTAGCACCACATACAGTACAACTGCAAAAATAATGACTGTGTTCAAACAGGTTTCCCAAACAGATATAAGGCAGACACTGAAATAAATAAACCTATGTATCAACTTTTACAAAGGCGGAAAAGGTGCTTTCATACATTTTGTTCTTGACATCAAAGGTTGTGTGTTCAAAGCTCTAACTATAGGGTGTTGCTGATACTAATAGAAATAGTTTTTCTACAGTGTTTTAAGTCTGGTCCCTTGCACATTTGTTGCTCTTTATTCATTTATGCACTTTCAGCCAGTGTCACGATAGACTGATTAAAGACATGAAGGAAGGAGACATAGAGGCAGATAATGGTGGCACAACACAAAGTCTATGTGGGAGGAGGTTTCAGCAGAGGACGGACTCCTGGGAGGAGGACAATCAACAGTCCAGGGTGGTGATGACGGAGGAAGGAGCCAAGGAGGAGACAGGAGGGATCCGGAGCAGGAAGTGTCACGTTGGAGAAGGAGGAGATCTGGGTCCAAATGCAGGGAGTATATTTAATAACAATAAACACAAATAAACAGAACAAAACAAAACCAAAAGGCCAACACGGCACACACGATTGGATCTGGGCAGGAGCAGGATTCACATAAAACTAGAAAACAGAGACAGGAAACAAACCATACGGAAGACAATGCAGCCAGAATGAGTAGTGGGAAATGAGAGTTCTTATAGACCAGATAATTGTGAGCAGGTGTGAGTGTAATCAGTGCTAATGACAAGACAGGAGTGAATACTTAGGGAAGTGCAGTGCAGGGAAGGGAAAACAGCGACCTCAGGTGGCTGAGGGAAGCCCCACAGCCCAGATCATGACAGTACCCCCTCTCAAGGGAACGGCTTCCATACGTTCCCAAAACGAAACAAAAAAATCTGGAGGGAGGAGGAACGGTGGAAGGTGCATCAGGGGGAGGGATGGCGGGCCAGGCCCGTGCAGCGGAGGAACGTGAGTGGACACTGCCGCCAGAGGAACGTGAGCTGACCTCGCCGCCAGTGGAACGTGAGCTGGCCTGGCCGCCAGTGGAATGTCCGCAGGCCCCGCAGCCAGAGGAATGCGAGTTGGCCCTGCAGCCAGGGGAACAGGAACAGAGAGCGCGGTCACCGGCGCGTCCGGAACAGAGAGCGCGGTCACCGCCGCGTCAGGAACAGAGAGCGCGGTCACCGCCGCGTCAGGAACAGAGAGAACGGTCACCGCCGCGTCAGGAACAGAGAGAGCGGTCACCGGCGCGTCCAGAACAGAGAGAGCGGTCACCGCCGCGTCAGGAACAGAGAGCGCGGTCACCGCCGCGTCCGGAACAGAGAGCGCGGTCACCGCCGCGTCAGGAACAGAGAGCGCGGTCACCGCCGCATTCGGAACAGAGAGCGCGGTCACCGCCGCGTCAGGAACAGAGAGAGCGGTCACCGCCGCGTCCGGAACAGAGAGCGTGGTCACCGCCGCGTCCGGAACAGAGAGCGCGGTCACCGCCGCGTCAGGAACAGAGAGCGCGGTCACCGCCACATCAGGAACAGAGAGAACGGTCACCGCCGCGTCAGGAACAGAGAGAGAGTTCACCGCCGCGTCCGGAACAGAGAGAGCGGTCACCGCCGCGTCAGGAACAGAGAGCGCGGTCACCGGCGCGTCTGGAACAGAGAGCGCGGTCACCGCCGCGTCAGGAACAGAGGGCGCGGTCACCGCCGCGTCCGGAACAGAGAAAGCGGTCACCGCCGCGTCAGGAACAGAGAGCGCGGTCACCGCCGCGTCCGGAACAGGGAGCGCGGTCACCGCCGCGTCCGGAACAGGGAGCGCGGTCACCGCCGCGTCAGGAACAGAGAGAGCGGTCACCGCCGCGTCCGGAACAGAGAGCGCGGTCACCGCCGCGTCCGGAACAGAGAGCGCGGTCACCGCCGCGTCAGGAACAGAGAGCGCGGTCACCGCCGCGTCAGGAACAGAGAGAGTGGTCACCGCTGCGTCCGGAACAGAGATAGCGGTCACCGCCGCTTCCGGAACAGAGAACGCGGTCACCGCCGCATCAGGAACAGAGAGCGCGGTCATCGCCGCGTCAGGAACAGAGAGAGCGGTCACCGCCGCGTCCGAAACAGAGAGAGCGGTCACCGCCGCGTCCGGAACAGAGAGAGCGGTCACCGCCGCGTCAGGAACAGAGAGAGCGGTCACCGCTGCGTCCGGAACAGAGAGAGCGGTCGCCGCATCAGGAACAGAGAGAGCGGTCACCGCCGCGTCCGGAACAGAGAGAGCGGTCACCGCCGCGTCCGGAACAGGGAGAGCGGTCACCGCCGCGTCCGGAACAGAGAGCGCGGTCACCGCCGTGTCGGGAGCGGAGATCGAGGTCACCGCCGCGTCAGGCACGGAGATAGCGGACACCGCCGCCTCAGGCACGGAGATAGCGGACACCGCCGCGTCAGGAACAGAGGGCGTGGTCACCTGCGCGTCAGGAACGGAGACAACGGACACCGCCATCTCCCCGCGGAAGAGCCTCTCCGCACCCACCTCAAAGCAGGGACGCATTCGTGCAGTCTTGGCGCTAAGAGCGTCCATCTCAGCCAGGCAGGCGTAGATAAACTCAAAACGTGCGGCCGACGCCGCCTCGAAAGACATCCCCTCCATATTGGGAGCATAGCGAGTGGTCGCCGCCCCCAAGCGAGGGACTGTCGCCTCAAAAAAAATCCTCCCCGCTGGACCCATTTGTGCTGGCTGCATTCTGTCACGTAAAGATAAAGGGTCCAAAGGCAGGGAGTATATTTAATAACAATAAACACAAATAAACAGAACAAAACAAAACCAAAAGGCCAACACGGCACACACGACTGGATCTGGGCAGGAGCAGGATTCACATAAAACTAGAAAACAGAGACAGGAAACAAACCATACGGAAGACAATGCAGCCAGAATGAGTAGTGGGAAATGAGAGTTCTTATAGACCAGATAATTGTGAGCAGGTGTGAGTGTAATCAGTGCTAATGACAAGACAGGAGTGAATACTTAGGGAAGTGCAGTGCAGGGAAGGGAAAACAGCGACCTCAGGTGGCTGAGGGAAGCCCCACAGCCCAGATCATGACAGGAAGAGCCAGGTGAGACACAGGCCGCAGGAGAACACAGGAGGGATCCAAAGCAGGAGGAGCCAGGTGAGACTCAGACCGCAGCCATGATGGTGACCCATGGTGGAGCCGGCGGAGGGAGGAGCCAAGGATAAGACAGGAGGGATCCGAAGCAGGAGGAGCCAGGTGAGACTCAGGCCGCAGCCATGATGGTGACCCATGGTGGAGCCGACGGAGGGAGGAGCCAAGGAGAAGACAGGAGGGATCCGAAGCAGGAGGAGCCAGGTGAGACTCAGGTCGAGGGACGAGGGAGCCCGTGGAGCTGGTGGGCCGACAGGTGATGGTGGAGATGAGGGAGCTGAGAGCAGGGGTGGAGCCGCAGGGTCGGAGGGCCGAGGCAGAGTCCAGGACTCTGAGGCTGGGGGCGAAGACGAGGGATCCTCCAGCCATGACGCCGATGGAGACTGGCAGACCCACGGCGAGCCTACCAAACAGATGGTAGGCTGAGGGTGAGCAGAGGGGTTGTCAGGGGACAGCGATGACATGGCTGAAGCAGCAGGGTTGTTGGATGGAGATAATAGTGGGAGTGAAATTCAGGCAAGTAGACAGTTCAAGGCAGACAGGTAGTTCAGAGGATGGTGGAAGAAGAGAGGGCATGTCTGCATATATATCCTCAATGAAATCAAACAAATCTTGTTCCAAATGGCATTCAGGGCAGACAGATAGATTCAGGCAGGCAGTAGTTCCATTTTTAAGTGTCCCAGATCCAGATTTTGCTCACCCTCAGCGGTGGCTGGGGCCTTCCATAGCCCCCTCTTGTTCCACAAAGAACTCCACCGTCGTGGGCGCTGTAGCCGGCTCTTGCACCTGGTCGGACATGACGGCCTCAAGCTCCGTGGCGATCATTCGCTCTGTCGCTCTATTTTGCGATGGCTCATCGATCACGTTGGTTGCTGGTTTCGCATGCCGGGGTGAGGGTTGGCTGGGCTCTGGGTCTGGAGTGGGGTGTTGTGCTCTGCGGTCAATGAAGATCTGCTGGACACCAGCACCCACTCAATATAATCAGCGACGGTCTCCCGAGGACCATCTCCGGACAGTTATGCTTTGGTGGCGGTGTTCAGTCCAGCACGATAGAAAGTGCAAATGTAGCTGTCCGGGTTGTGAGTCTTGGGGGCAAGGAACACAAAGTCTTTTGTGTGGTCCTCAAGAGAGCGAGTCCCCTGCTCCAGGAGGAGGATTAGGACAGACGGGTGATCCATAGCGGAGAAAACAAACAAAAAATAAAACACTGATAGAAAACAAAAAAATAAACGCAGGGAAACATGCCACTAAAGTTTTCTGTTTTGGTCCGGTATTCTGTCACGATCGTATGTAAATGAAGCAAAATGCAACGACGAAGCAAATAGAAAGTCTTTAATAAGAATCCACAGGTAATCCGCAGGCAAGGAAGCAGGAACACACTTACAATCAAAGTTAACATTAATACCGGACAACCAGACAATGAACTGAGTCCAACTTATAAAGGACAGTGATTAACACAGACAGGTGAAGGTGATGACACTTAATGAGACAAGAACTCCAAAAAAGGGCACATAAGGGAGAAACTGACAGAATGACAGGTGTGTTACAGCCAGCCAGTTATTTATTTACTGCCTTATCAGCAGTGTTGTGCAAGTTACTTCCAAAACGTAATACATTATATATTACTAGTTACTGTCTTTTAATAGTAATTAGTTATATTACAATATTACTGTCTCTAAATTGTAATGCGTTACACTACTTTTAAGTTACTGTTGAGTTACTTTCATCAAAATATCCACAGATTATTAAATGCCAAAAAAAGTTTATAGCTGCTCATTATACATTAAGTTTAGGATAGCTAGCATAAAAATATAAAAACATATTTAGGTAGGCCTACCGGTATGTCTATTAATGTTACGTTGTAGTTTAGGTTAAACACAGATAAGCACAAAACTCATTAATACTTTCAGAAATAACACCGGTAAATAAAGCGAAGTGTTATAATGTACAATCATTAAACACAATGAATAGCCTATAGGCTATTTTAAATGGTTTTCAGAACAAAACAAGAATGAAGAATACAAGTTGCTAAACAAGCCAAAACGAATGAGGGTAAAAGCGAAACTAAAAACAAACGGTGTTGTTCTCGTGCAGCCTACCTCTCTCATTCTGCATCAATCCAATTAAATGTGTCCATATTCGTGATGTATTTGAATGCTAAACTATTATGTAAACCAGGATTTGTACTTAACGCGCTTATAAAACATCCTCCTCACATGAGCAAATATGTTTGGCTCGAGCTCAGGCTGACGGCACGGATACTATGCAGTACGCACTATTTCATTTGACCAGTGACTGTATTTTATTCTTATAATTAACAGACTCAACTTTTGCAACGCTGTGTGTGCGTGAGGCGCCAATCGAATAGCGGATAACTCCGTCATTTTTGGTCATACAGATCATTTATAACTGCAGTGTGTTTACTTTTATTTCTGTCATCTTGGTTTCCTTTCCGTGAACTTTCGTAGAGCGCCACTCCACACAAAAGTGAACCAAACTCAGCAGCATATGTCACTCAGTCTTTTCGTTTTGAAAATCAGATATATTTCGCGTATTCATCCATTTTATATGCGGACTATGATTTAATAAAAACAGATTTAGTCATTTTTAGCTTAATTTTTGTTGCTTATGCGCTCGTCCGTCATTTTTTCTCTTCTCCGACTCCGCAGCTCTCATCATTAGTTTAGTGTTACTGGCACCAGTCTAGATGTTTCTAGGAGTTACTCGTGCTGTTTCTCCATAACGGGAGTGCGTCCATCTCATAAATGTAGAATCCGTCTCTGCAGTCATCTCAACCATCGAATTCCAGTAACAGGAAGACAAAATATTTTACTTGTGGACTTTTAATTCACAAATTAATGTTGAGTTAAAATATGTTGATGTAACTTGCGTTACTGAGATTGTAACGAGTAATATTATTACCCAAATTGTATTAGTAATGCGTTATATTACCACGTTACAGCAAAAAGTAATAAACTACTGTAACATATTACTTTTGTAATGCGTTACTCCCAACACTGCTTATCAGTCAGTCCTTAGTAATTTTGCATATTGTTTGGCCTATACAGTTCATGGTGGGAATAATACATTTCATGTTTGACTTTAATGACATTTATTGTATAATAAAATGATTTTGCTACTAAATCTGAGTTCTGCAAAATCAGTTGAGAACCACCTCTTTTAAATAACAAACCTGATTACGTGTTTGTGTGGAAACTTACGGCAGGACCAGTGTTTTCTCCTCCGGCTTATAACATTCATACAGCTTTGTCTTTTTTGCATACTGCTTATCATGCAGAATGGGGAGTTTGCGCAGAGTTTTGACAAGAGCATTAGGTTCTGGACACAGAACTGCAAATAAAGAGGAAAAGGATGTAAGACAGTTGCATTTTACAAATCTTTTATATAGATATATATCTGTAACACAATAATTAGTTCTGGTCCTTGAATCTGATTGGCTGAGAGGCCTTCCATGAGCACTGATGTTTCACTAGTGGGTGAAAATACCTGTGATTGTTTACAACTACTATTACAAGTTACAGCCCTTACAACAAAAGGGCAGATAATTGCTGATGTTGTCACTAAGGCTCAATCCCAATTCTACCCCTTACCCCTACACTTAGACCTACCCCTCCGTTTGACGCGTTCACGTGAAGGGGTAGGGGTGTCTCATTTCTCTTTTGGTTGGAGGGGTAGGGGTAAGGGGAAGGGCCAGGTAGCCCTCCAAACGAAGATTTTTCAGGACCTCACTTCAAACAAAGGGCTAAGAGAAATTTCCAACATGGCTGCTCACTCGAGCAAGCAGACTCGTAAATACCCATACCGAAATGTAATATATGACATATATGTCCCTATATCAGAAGTGCTACTCTCATATATGTTAAATATAGGGCAATATATTATTATCACATATATACATCTTCTGGATATATGTAGATATATGTTTATAACATATATGAATTTCCCATAGTACAATTTGTATATAAACATATATTGAAAGTATATATATGGTCAACTTTTATATGGTATTGCATGTTATGACCATATATGTTTACAATATATATTAAAATTGTATATTGTATTATATGATAAGACCATATATGTTAACAATATATATCAAAAGTACCAATGTATATATTGAATTTATGCAAGTTTATTAACCATTTATGCCTAAAAGATACTGCTTATTGTAAATCACATAACAAAATATTTTTTTGCTTAACTTTATTGTTTCAATTCAGTTTTCTGGGGAAAAAATACAGATGAATATATAACCTGTTCAAAAAATACCAATGTACTAGTTACTTGTATTAAAACGAATGTATTATGGAGTTATTGAGGGGGAAAACACTTCATGTAACTGTTTGTCCATATGTGCTGTCATCATCAATGAACTAAAACGCATTTCATTAAAATACATGAGCGATTGAGTGCGTATGTCAGAATACCGCTACTGCGCATGCGCCAAAATTCAAACTCACCCGCGCTAACGGCAGAGTCTGAGCAATGGCTGGGCAATGAAGTCATCTGCGGTAAGATGTTTTTCTTAGCAAGTGGAAGGATAACAAATGTGCCAATACATTCACATAATAAACAACAATGATTTTATAGACGGGCACGAAGACAGACCGACATCACTGAGAGGAAACGATAAAACGCCTTTGAATGTGGCAGCGGTGCAGGTAATTTATGCTAATTTACTCAACGCTTTATTCCTACGCTAATATTTCATAGAAACTAAGTGTTATATGATTGTTTTGGTCTGCAAGAGCCTCTGTCTCTATATAGAGCAGATAAGTTTTTTAAAATATTCCCTTGCATTGTTTTATATATGATGTTATGATTACAGCTGCATGTGTTTTGCAATTTGCTTGCATTAAAGTTAATTTTAGCTAACGTTACTTGGTAGGTTAATGAACAATCTGTATGGAGATACTGTGAGCTCATTGTTTTCACTGGATAAGCAATGCCACATTTGGAAATTATTTAAAGCTGTCTGACAAAAATAAATTATAATGTTTATCTCTGAGATGTAGTCTAGACTAGAACTATAAAACTGCAAAAAATGGAATTATTTAAATAAAAGCACCTTGAATTCATATAGTAAATTACAGTACTTGGTTATATTGCACCAAGGGTGCATAAGAACATGTATGTTGTGCATATTGCATAAAGGTAACAGTACACTAAAGGATGTGATTTATGGGGTTTTAAAAATATGGTTAATTTATCGTAGTAAATTTTGTTCATATCTTTGCTGATAATTGTGCTTTTCTCGTTTGTGTCACATGAATAGGTAATGAGTCCCGAAATTCTCAGAAAACAGAAATCGAGGCTGAACCTGCAGATGTGGATGGCAGTGATGTGAATGATGGAGCGTACACAGAAAAGGTTAAATATGTAGACAAATCAAATCAACAAAATATGTCTCTGTGTACTATTTTATAAAATTCTAGTGCATTTAATCTATTAAATAACTGTAGAGGTCTGGATATGGTAAGATTAAACTTATTTTAGTGAATGAAGTACCACATTTTAGCTATCATTTTGTTAGGGTGGGTACACAAAATATTATTTTATCCTTGCTTCTAGAAAATCCTCAATCTATCTGCTTTCTAACAGCTTCATATGGCCGTAAACATTTATCTTAAACGTGGCTTTAAGCACTATAGATTATTAAAGTTTCACTTTCACTGTGACAAAGGCAGTAAATGTGGTGCGGGAAACTATTAATTGATTATTCTACAATTAATTGCACTATAAATTACACTACAATGCAAAACACAGTAAATTGATAAACTGTTTGGCGTGATGACATTTAATGCCTCCGACAGGCCCTGTAATCCCATTTAGCAGCATGTTAGCAACCATCTTTTTTAAGAAACATAAGAGTTTAAAAATTAAAATACGAATCAAACGTGGGGTTTAACTGGTGTTTTTTTATGTCATAGAATAAAATGTGAAAGGATTATGAGTTTGTGTGAACGGTGGACCTTATTTTAGGGGATTTAATCAAAATTGTCTTTCAAAAATCCATGTAATATTTCCACCCCTGTTTTCTCCAGGCCAAAACGATGCACATATTAGGTATTATGAATGTCAACACCTTATTTAATTGATGCTAAATAGCAAATTAAATTGTAACCTTAGCTGTGAACTCTGTCATTGAGCATTTGGGTTACTATATTTTAGTTCTTCATGTATATAGAGACATATTATTTGAATGGGCATGCAGGCTGTGCTCTGTTGTTCTGCCATGTCCTTGTGGTATCTGGGAATATTTTACAATTACAACTTACAAACATATATACATAATTAGTATTCTGCAGTTTTAAAAGAATCTTTAACTTTATCAACTGTTTAATATTCAGTATATTTGTCATCTTATAGTAGTTTATCACTTTGGTACAATGTTGGATTGCAAGTCTTAAGTATATAAGTAATTTATTGTAATTATCTTATCAAAATCTAACTTTTATCTTTTTTATATATACAGATGCTGGAATCCAGACATTTCTTCACCTGGGGCCTTCTGGGGATGGCAATAAACCAAAAACTAACCAAGCTGTGGGAATATAGACCTGTAGACCTTTAGCTGGACCACTACAATTGATGTTTTGTTTCTTATGCCTGTTCAGTGTTTTGATCAGTTATATATGTAATTGTTTCTTTTTTCTGTTTGATTGTGCATGTCAGTAACATTTTTTTTCCTATTTAAATAATTTTTGTTTAAATAAAGATGTTTCTTTGTGTAGCTTACTGTACCATTTAACATTTAAAGCTTAAGTTGTGAAATGTGCAATGCACTACAACTTTGTAGTGTAGTTGTCTCACATGTGTCCTGTATTTAAAGATCAAAGATCACATATTAAAATATTAAATATGCATGAAATATATGGTTTCATATATGTCTAATTTGTATATAACATAATAAAAAAATGCATATATCTCACATATATAAAATAATTATATACATTCCATATATGGCAATACATGTATTATACATACATAAACATATATTTTTGTATGGGGTAGACTTATATGTCAATATATGAAATTGTTCCATTTTCTAATAGGAATCATATATGGATATGGCATATACAAGACATGTATTTAATACATGGGTATTTCATATAAGCACATATATTACATTTCTGTATGGGTATAAGTAATTTTTGCCTTTAATAAGGATTTTGATGACAATGTTTCATTATATGTATATTACCTTCAATCTTGTGTTTGTGTTTATGGTGTTGTTTTGTAAATAAACGTTTGCAAAAAAATCGCTAAAGTTTGCTAGCAGATAGCACTGATTGCACGATATTACAAAATATATTTTTATGTCATATACACTTGACTGCATGTTAGAAACATGAAAGACCAGTGGCACGGCAATTTGCAACGGTGGTGTTGTGGAGGGTGTACGCAGGTATACGGTGTATACACACTTCCACTTTTTAAATCCCCTCTGATGCGCATTATTCAGTAGTGTCCTGCATTCGCCAAAATCATGGCAGTCCACCACATCCAGTTATGTGAATAAATGTAAATATTCGCTAAAAACACCCAATAAAGGCAGTGATGATGCAGTCAGGACCGTGGAGCCAGCTTGCTTTGAAATGTATTTGATGATTGCGCCTAATGCACTTGCGCCCGCTACGTCTACCGCACCAGTAATTTAAATCAGTACATAATAATAAAAACGATACCTTACAAATAAAAAGAAGCTGATTTTTACGATCAGAAATTTCTTAAACCAGTGAACCCCTGTAAACATTTTAGTCCAAGGATCCAGAAAACGAAAGCGTTCAAATAGAAAGTTGAAAACGAAATTCACAAATGAAGCATATATACTTCTCCAGGCACCACTACACTGATTAGCAATTTGCCGCGCATGTGATAATGCGTTGTTTGTTTTGCTTACGGCCACATGTGAATGAACGGTGCGTACACCGTACATTTGTACTTTTTGAAACATGACAACATTTTGACATCTTGGAATGAGTGATAAACATCTGCACATGTCCTCTGACGTAACATTAGGAACTAGCGACAACCTATGATGACGTATAACAGTGTTGTAGTGGTGTCCCATTTCTTAGGGGAAATATTTTAGCCCTTCCCCTTTACACTTTGTTTCAAGGGACAAGGGGAAGGGGAAGGGGCGAGGGGTAGGCGAAGGGGTAGAAAATAGAATTGGGATTGGGCTGCTCTTTTTTACTTCACCCTTCTTGCCTATAACTGTACTGTCTAAGGATGATACCAAGTTATTATATTCAAAATGACAGAGATATTTTTTGTTACAATTTTAACACAGGAGTGCTGATATCTCCACCTACTGACACACATACACAAAAACAAAGACAGTAGTGGTGTTCATTGCTTTCATTCATTAGTCATTTTCATTCATGAATTAGAGAAAAGTCACTTACACTTTACTGTCATTTTTTAACCTTACTTGGCAATTAGTATGTATATGAGCAATATCACACGAGTAAACGTGTGATATTGCATTTACACAACTGTTTGACGATACAAGTGTGTAAAAAAATAAACAAAATAACAACGGAGTGTCTTTAAAAACCCTCTTTTGTGCAGAACTACTTTATTATCTGCTACTTTACTAGTTGACAGTTTAACAGCTGAGCCCAAGCCTCCATTACTAATTCTTAAACATCACTTTAGAACTAGATGAAAGATGATGTTGAAACTAAAAATAACTTCCGCTTATGACTGAATTAATTTTTTTCAATGTAAAAGTCTTTACTGCTGACTCATCATTTAATGGAGGAACAATGCAACTAAAATCACAATCATTAACAAACGAGTCTCAATACTAAACACTATTATTAAATACTGCTATTATTTATATTAAATAAAGTATTAAATACCACTATTATTTATAAAATATAATTTATTTAATAATATTATTTAATAAACAACAACAACAGCCATCAAAAAAGTTGCTAGGCAATTCAGTCAAAATTACAAAGGCAGCGCTCTGATCTACAGCACTGAATTTACATAAACATGATGAGATTTTTGCTAAATATTTGCTCTGGAACAAATAATAGATTAATGAGACCAAAGACTGCCCGTTAGATTTGCCAACATATAGCCCATTAGATTTGCCAAGAAGTATATACACTATATTGCCAAAAGTATTCGCTCATCCATCCAAATAATCGGAATCAGGTGTTCCAATCACTTCCATGGCCACAGGTGTATAAAATCAAGCACCTAGGCATGCAGACTGTTTTTACAAACATTTGTGAAAGAATGGGTCACTCTCAGGAGCTCAGTGAATTCCAGCGTAGAACTGTGATAGGATGGCACCTGTGCAACAATTCCAGTCGTGAAATTTCCTCGCTCCTAAATATTCCACAGTCAACTGTCAGCTCTATTATAAGAACGTGGAAGCATTTGGGAACGACAGCAACTCAGCCACGAAGTGGTAGGCCACGTAAACTGACTGAGCAGGGTCAGCAGATGCTGAGGCGCATAGTGCGAAGAGGTCGCCAACTTTCTGCAAAGTCAATAACTACAGATCTCCAAACTTCATGTGGCCTTCAGATTAGCTCAAGAACAGTGCGCAGAGAGCTTCATGGAATGGGTTTCCATGGCCGAGCAGCTGCATCCAAGCCATACATCCCAAAGTGCAATGCAAAGCGTCGGATGCAGTGGTGTAAAGCACCACTTTACCTTTCACCTACCCTGTCTTTAATATTAGCCATTTCCACTTATGGCTGGATGTAAACTATATTTCATTGACTCTGTACTCAATGTATACAATGACAATACATTTCTAAAGAATATAATCTAATATGTATTATAAAATTGCTTCAAATAGTAACTCACACTGACTGACTGAAAGTATATCGGAGTTCTTTGGACCCAGATAAGATTCATTATAAAGATAAAGATTCAAGTGAGCTACCTGATATCGCGTTATAGTTCATGCGAAGAATTTATTAGCTGTATAGTAGGCTTATAATTGTAGAAGGCTGTGGTGTTCTTGTGTTCAGTATTGGCTGATATGTTTTTGTTTCTGGCACTGGTGTTCTCAGAACTGTTAAATAAACAAACAAATGGTTTGCCAGCAGAAGACAGAAGTTCAAATGATTTACAACGATCGCTTTGTCGCAACCAGTGTTTTACCTTAAAAGTGTATGTTTTCAGATTTATAAAACCACGTGTTCATTAAAATGTCCTTAATGAAACTCAGTGAGTGGAAAATGTGCATACATGCATCTCCAACCAAAATTATAAGTAAATCTTAATATACTTTCAAATATAATTTATTCCTGTGATGCAAAGCTGAATTTTCATAAATCCTCCAGTCTTCAGTGTCAAATGATTCTTGAGAAATAATTTTAATATGCTGATTTATTATCAATGTTGGAAACAGTTGTGCTGCTTATATATATATATATATTAACGTAAGACTCTTATCGGCCGATAAAAAAAAATATCACCGTTAATCTATTCTCAAAGTTGGGTTGGGAGCTGGGTCTATACTATGCAAGCTATGATGACTTTTACCTTGATATTTTAGCGCGGATGTATACCTAGCCGAATTGCACTGTAGGGGGCGAGAACGAGTCTTCGAACCTGTGTGTATGCCTACTGTGAAATTACCACATCAAACGAGACGTGCTAACATGGATGCAGCTATGAAGCCGCCGGGTTTGCTTCAGGGCAGGTGCGTTTGCTAGACCCTTTTTACTAGGGGAAGTGCCCCATTGAAAATTTGCTGTGCCCCAGTAAAATCTCAAATTTGAGTTATAATTTACTTTGATAATCCCGAAATAAAGACATTAAACTATATGCAACAACTGAATTGACGCTTCTAAAAGCAACGCAGTTTAACTATGTACGCAGATATCCATGCCCGTGCGCGTCTGTGTATTTAACTGCAACGCGCACGTCGCGCAGCCTTTTACGCAGAAGTACATGCAGTGTAGGAATAGTTGGTTACACAAGTTTGTATAGTTAATTGTGTTGTA
>NC_133381.1:31193142-31248422 GCF_049309525.1 Garra rufa | reverse complement strand
ATTTTATTCATCATAGAGTTCTCAAAAAAGTATCACAGTAATGATGCTGAAAAATCGGTTTTGCATCAATAAATTCTACTTTGAATATTAAAATAGAAAACCCAAAGGGTTTGCATAAAGATATGCTAATACGATTATTTATTTTCTTTTTTTTCATGCAGGTAAGAGCCTATGTAAAGGTGTAACATTAACTTTTTTTATTGATTCGTGGCTATAAATATATGCCTATAAACTCAGCTCAGCTTGTTTTTAGATCTAGAGGGGAGATGGGGGAAAGATTATATATATAATAGAATTTTAGCATGTATATTTAGAAGTTTAAAATGTGCAGGAATATGATGCATCAGTCAATGTGTTAAAATAGAAGATAAATAGAAACATTTGATAATTTAGTTATTATAACACAAAATGTACAATATACCCATAAACTTTTACAAAATGTAATAATTACAAAATTTAAAGTATTGTTAATGTCTGTCTTTTTTTATTATTTAATGTATGCAGTATATCTGATATACTTCATAATTCTATAATAATAAAAACACAGTGCCAGTGCTGTTATGAACCCCCTATGCAATCAGGTATGAGAACTCAGCTGATTGTGTTTACCTCCATCATGCAAGACCATTCTGATGGTACCGCCAGTGTTTATGACCAGGACCCTCGTCTCGACATCGGTGCTCATTACAGGAGACCCCAAATCAATGCAAGAGACTCTTCTATGACCCATACCAATGGTGCTCCGGCAGAAAGACTTCTGAGACTGAAACACATCAGACTGACTTGACCTCCAACTCCAGCCAAATCATGCTTGATGAAAGGGCAGTTCCATTAAACTCTCAACACATAAAACTAACCAACAATTTCTTAAAGAATCAGCATGTCTATTTAGAACCATAGCATCCTGACAAACTTTGTTTTAGAGTTTAGGGTTCTTTATTCTCGCCCTTTTGTTTTTTAAATCTGTAACTGTCAAAGCACTTCATTACTAATTTTCTGGAGTTCAGTGATCCAACTACACAAACTATCAACAAACTCTCAACAGGTAAATGTGTTATTCTTAAATTGAAATACACATTTAGGTTTAAAATTGTAACTGGTTTCCAAACAAACATGTTCTTTTCTCTTTTTAGTTTTTTAGTCACATGTAGGCTTAACAGTGAGCAGTTCTGATAAGCTGATAATTGTTTTTACATAAAAACAGAAAAATGGACACACTGTAACTAAACTCAACTGTGTATTTCAGATGCATCACACCTCACAAGCTTGTCATCTGCAGAGAGAAACTGCCCTTCAATCACACCAAAATACACATAATGATCAATTTAAAGGCATCAAAGACAATTATGAAAATACAGTATTTCACTGAAACTTGGTCTTCATTACATTGTTCCTATTATTGTCCCATTGTTCCTATGCATCCTATTTCTATTTGTTTTACTTCTTTAAGTATTTATGTTTAATGTTAAATGTCTTTTTTAATGTATTTTGCTAGTAACTGTTGTTAGAGCACTGTCCTTTTTGCTACAGTTTCACAAGTCATAAAATATTATAGGACCAGGCAGATAGAGGGGTAAAAAACAATATTGATAAATAATATATACAAATGATATTAATAATACTATTTATATTAATGAACATAAACTATCAGTAAAATGTCCTGTATAGCATTTTCAAAGCATGGTTCATTATAGAAGCATATATAAAAGGGTTCTATTTAGCTGAAGAACTGTTTCTGGTACTGGTTAGGACCATTTTAGTGTAATAACTTCACTTAAATTCATATTTTACACAACTGGAAGTATACAGAATGAAATAATAGCTACTTTTACACTAGTGTCAATACAAAAGTTTTATGTCAAAATGATTATTTTAAAAATGAGTTTTACATTAAATTTAAAAAAAGCCGATTGTTTCCTAATCTTATCAGAAAATGCAAATCCATGTCCTTTTTTTTTTTTTTTTTTTTTTGTAGTAGACAAATTCACGTAGGATGCCTGTTGAAGATAATCACGCAGATTGAAATGTGCTCTTTTATTTGTGGGAGACATGAAATGTTTGGGCAAATGAGATCACTGGGCAATTGATTCCACTAAAAAACTTGTATGCAAATTGCAGGTCAAAACGAAACAAAAAATGCTGTTGTGAGCTCCTAGTTGTGAGCTCCTAGGGGAAAAATAAGGTGGATATGTCATTTAATGAACTGGAACAACCTACTGAAAGCAGTTTTCTTTCCTCAAATTTCCATTGGCTGCTCTTGCAGCTCCTGTCATGTCCTTAAACTTGTGTATGTTAAGTGTTGTTGTCCTATATAAACCAGATTTTAGAGTGTATTTTTATTATTTAAAACGACCCAGAACCATGTCATGGTTTAGGTTTTATGACACAAAGTTTTATGTCCACCTTGAAGAATTTGTGTCTCCGTCGGCGCCCCTTCTTTGTGGAATCCTTTAGTCTTAATCTATTTTCGGGCCAATGCTGTTTTTCCTTGTATGCTTCCAGGGTCCAGGGGCGGACTGGCCATCTGGACTTTCAGGAGAAGTCCAGAACGGTCGTTGGTGTGGCTGGTCTTCATCAAAGAAAAAGTGTCATATTAAGTCACGTTGACGGCTGACAAAAGGGGGCGCTAATGCAATCTTTTTATGCTTATAATAAATCTAAACTGGGGCGAAGGAAATGGGCCTTCTGATTCTAAAAAAAGATATATACTTTTATAAGTATAAAAGTTTATTACACTTATTATTAATTTTAATAATACTTAAGTTAAACTCTGGATTCTAAGCAAGAACTTTTAGTTTAAGTAAAAAGCCTGAATAAAGATAAATATCAGTGTCCTAAATAAATTAGCTGTTTACTATTTACAAATGTAAAGTTCTTAAAGGGACAGTTCACCCAAAAATGTATAAATGTATTTCTGTATAAATGTATATTCCACACAGTAAAAATCTAAATAATTTGGTATCATTCTACAAAATATATTTTGTGTTCCACAAAAGAAAGTACATCATACAGGTTTGGAATGATGGAAGACGGATTTGCGGTGAATTCAGTTATATCTATCATTGTTTATGTCCTGTTTTCTTTAGTAATTTATTTACAGTTCAAGGCCCTATAACCCTGCAGAAAAAAATCGAATTTACTCACCCCTATGTCATCCACGATGTTTATATGTTTCTTTCTTCAGTTGCAAAATAATTGTTGTTGTTTTTTTTTGAGGAAAACATTTCAGGGTTTTTCTCCTTATAGTGGACTTCTGTAGTTCAACAAGATTTTAACTTCTAAACTGCAGTTTCAATGTAGCTTCAAAAGGGCTCTAAACAATCCCAGATTAGGAATAAAGCTCTTGTCTAGAAAAATTTGTAACTTTCTTTAAAAAAAATATTTATATACTTTTTAAATATAGATGTTTAACCATTAACCAGAGAACCATAAACATGCAAATGTGATACCTATTAAATTGGCCAAAATCAAGCTCTTTGGCATCAACTCATCTCACTGTGATTGGAGGAAAAGGAATGTTGCCAAGAACACCATCCCTACTGTCAAACATGGAGGTGGAAACATTATGCTTTGGGGTGTTTTTCTGCTAAGGGGACAGGACAACTGCACTACATCAAAGGGATGGTGGACAGGGCCATGTCCTGTCAAATCTTGGATGAGAACCTTCTTCCCTCAACCAAGACATTGAAAATGGGTCGTGGATGGGTATCTCAGCATGACAATGACCCAAAACACAGAGCCAGGGCAACAAAGGAGTGGCTCAAGAAGAGGTACATTGAAGTCCTGGAGTGGCCTAGCCAGTCTCCAGACCTTAATCCCATAGAAAATCTGTGGAGGGAGCAGAAGGTTTGAATTGTTAAATGTCAACCTCAAAATCTTAATGACTTGGGAAAAGATCTGCAAAGGAGAGTGGGACAAAATCCCTCGTGAGATGTGTGCAAACCTGGTGGCCAACTACAAGAAACGTCTGACCTCTGTGATTGTTGGCAAAGGTTTTGCCATCAAGTACTAAGTCATGTTTTGTGTTTTGTTAAAATGCAAATCAATGTATTACTTTTTAAAATTCGTTTTTCTGGATTTATATATATATTTTTTTTGTTTGTTATTCTATCTCTCACTGTTCAAATAAACCTACCATTAAAATAATAGACTGATCATTTCTTCGTCAGTGGGCAAACGTACAAAATCAGCCAGGGATTTTCCTCACTGTATGTTATGACTGACTGTGTCAAATGCACCAGTGAGATCTAGTAGTACAAGCACTGATATTTTGCCAGAATCAGAATTTAAACAAATATCATTTATTATCTTTATGTAGCTGTCTCTGTGCTGTGATGCGGTCAGAAACCTATCCGTTGGAGTTTAAGTAGTTGTTAAGCTGATTAAAAACAACCATTTTCAATAATCTTGCTTAATAATGGAATATTTAATATGGGTCTATAGTTCCTCAATATAAAGTTATCAAGACTGCTCTTTTTCAGTAGGGGCTTAACAACTGCACTTTTTAGGGAGTTTGGAAAAGTCCTAGAAAGTGAGACATTTACCACTTCTAAGAGATCTGCTTCTAAACAGTTAAACACACTTTTGAAAAAAGATGGAAGTGTGTCAGGGTAGCAGGTTGATGATTTAAGGTGCTGTACTTCTTTTTGAAATTGTGGTTGAATGTGTCTGACCTCTGCATAACTTGAAGATGTGCTAATCACGCTTTTCTGGTATTACTGATCTTCTCCAAAAAAAAAAAGAAGGAAGTAAACTCATTGCATTTGCTGTCAGAGAGCAATCCACTGAATCTAAATTGGGGTAGTTGTTTCCCAACAAGTGTGTGAAAGTTACTGTTTATAAGGTTTGAGAAGAAGGTCCGTCTAGTTGTGCCTAGTTCCACATGGAAAGCATGAAGGCTGTCTTTATAAATGCTATATTGAATTTCACATTTCATCCTCACTACCATCTTCACCTGTGTGTGGGTCCATGCACATGCTGAATCAGGTCAAACGTTTTTAAAACAGTTGTAGTATTTATTTATGCAGTATCTATGTTAATATTAAAATCCCCTGCAATAGCAAAACAGTCAAACTCATTGATAACCGTTCTGTAAACTCCTCAACAAATAAATAATGATAAATAGAATGTATGGATGCACACTAGATGTTCAAAAGACAAGTACTGAACAAATGACACTTCCTTGTATTGATAGTCATCTTTAAATAGAGCAGCTTTGCAGACACTCATAAACAAAGTTATGAGGGGCTGTTTCACTGTTCACTGAGGACTGTAGCTGTCTTCTAGCCACATTTCGTTTAGAAACATAAAATCTAGGGGTTTTTTTCAGATCTGATGACAGGAAAACCAGTTATGGGAAGTAATTTACAGTAATGCTGTCTTTACTAATATTGTCATGGCTGGTACTATTTCCTTCCTTATTACATTCTTCTTTTAAATTAATTACTGGCGTGAATTAGTACATGCCTACGTAGTGAAATTTAACAATCACATTGTTGAATATTTTTGCACCACATGGTTCATACTGAACAGGTTCTATTTTGATATGACACATACAGTTGAAAAGTTTACATGCACCTTGCATAATCTGCAAAATGGTAATTATTTTACCAAAATAAGGACAAAATACATGTTATTTTTATTTTTTTACTTACCTGAATAATATTTCACATAAAAGATGTCTGCCCTCCAAAGGCAAAGCGCAGTAACTACACATTTGATCAAAATTGAGTTAAGGCTTAAAATGGACTTTTTGACAACTGTTTTGTCTTGTGGCAAAGTCTCCTGGTTCAATTTTATCCCGTTTCAGAGAAACGTTCAGAGAAACAAGAGTGTCAACATATTTGACTAGCTGTTGTAAAAACTTTGAAGGCATTTTTCTCAGTTTCAGTGTTCGCGTAGTTACTGCACTTTGCCTTTGGAGGGCAGTGTAGTCCACAAGAGAAAATAATAGTTTAATTTTTAAAAATGAACCTGTTCAAAAGTGTACATACACTTGATTCTTAATACTGTGTTGTTACCTGAAATGATCCACAGGTGTTCTTTTCACACTGAGGACAACTGAGGGACTCATATGCAATTATTACAAAAGGTTCAAATGCTCACTTCAGAAGAAAAATCTATGCATTAAGAGCCAGGGGTGTAAACTTTAGAACGGAATGAGGACGTAAATTTTCTTATTTTGCCTAAATACAGTTTTTATTTTCATTTAGTACTGCCCTTCAGAAGCTACAGAAGATAATCACAGGTTCCCCAGAAGACAAAAGTAAGTTAAACTTACCCTGATCTTTAAATTCAAAAAAGAACCCCCGGCTCTTAGTGCATTGTTTTTCCTTTTGTCGCTCAGTTGTCCTCAATGTGAAAAGATGGATCTCAAAATCATGCTGTCATTGTTGGAAAGGGTTCAAATACACAAAAATGCTGAAAAAACAAAGAATTTGTGGGACCAGAAGGATTTTCCTGAAGAACAGCAGGCAGTTTAACTGTTTAGGAAACAAACAAGAAACTCATGAACAACTATCACAAAAAAATAAAAACAGCTGTAGATCATTCAGATAACAACACATTATTAAGAATTTTATTTTATTTTGTGGACTATATGTAAACATATTTTATGTGAAATATCTTATTCAGGTCAGTACTAAATAAAACATAACATGTATTTTGTATGATCCCCTTATTTTGGTAAAATAGATTCTGCAAGGTGTATGTAAACTTTTGACTTCTATATAGACTGATGTCATATGGAAGTAAAATATTTTTGTAATTTCACATTGTTTTCAGAACCAGAGAGGGGCACAAAAACAAGCCACAAAAAGGTGCAAAGCAAGTAAAGCGACTGTGGAAGGATGGTCAAAAAGAAGGTAACATCTGTGAATCTGCATACCTGCACACTCCTCAGGAAGCTATGTGGTTTTAAGTGGAATTTTGTCTGTTCTTTCACACACAGACACACACACAAAAACTTTCAACCAGCACTCACCCAGTTTTTATGCATGTTGTTCAGAACAACTGTTGCCAGTAACTTTTTTTTTTGTTCATTTTACTGTAATACAGTCATAGAAACTATACTGCTGATGTTTTGCAGCAGGTTATTTAACAGTCAGTTCGATGTTTGTTCTCACAAAAACAAAATTCTCATAGCGAGTTACACACTATCTATGCCCTGTCATTTAATTTAAATAATGTCAATCAACGGAAAGAATAAAACAGAAAGAAAGTAAACAGGCAGGGAAGTTAAGGTTTATTCTGATTAAATTGCACTGGTGACATTTGTATTTCAATATTTGAAAATAAACTACATAATGAATATTGTTTTGTCACGAGAAAAAAAAAACGTTTAAATATCAATCTGCATATATAATGGAAATCAGTTATGATTTGAATGAAGCACATTCAAAAGATTGAAAGCGATACAACCCTTTTCTCAGAATACGGATATATAGTTCTTTATAGTGATGGGAAGTTCGGTTCTTTTCCGCGAACCGGTTCTTTCGGACAGTTCGTTTCAAAGAACCGGTTCACCAGTTCTTTTACGCTATGACGTAATGACGTCATTAACGTAATTACTATCGTCCCGCACCCATATACAGTTACATGCAGTGATCATATGAGTAAGTTTTACAAGTCTTGATTTAATAAATTATAAGATAAATTAATTCTAATCAGAAACACGATCAGCTTACTGAACATGCACAATCCATAAAGACTTATTTGTTATAAACATGCGTTTCACCAGATCCCCTCATTCAAGTACTCAGTTAACTGCTCATAGCATTAGCACAGAGACAGTGGGATGGGCAGGTTCAATGCTTCATATTATGGTGGTCCTCCAAGTTTTCCATGCAAAACTTTCAAAGCTATGGATGAGTCTGGCCCAAACCCAGCCAGAAGGCTCTGTTGACTCGACAGCCTGCAAAGTCTGCCCTGTCGCCCGCTCAGTCTAAACCAGAACCTGAGCTCTGACAGCTCCCTCAGCTTACCAAGCACTACCCCTTTCCGAAGTCCTGTTCCTCTCACTTTGTATGCGCCCAAGCAAACTAATGCTGTAATAAAGGTCCCATTGGTTATTAATAGAACACTTCTCCTCTTTGCAACAGCTCGGTGGTCAGTTCCCTGCCCTTGTACAGCGATCTGCCCCCCAAAAGGCTCAGACCCCTTTGCCGCACTGCTGCAGGCTTGGGAAGCCATCCTGAGCATATCAAGTTGGGTTCTGCAAACTAAAAAATGAGACTACTCTCCTCAATTTGCTTGCAGTTCTCCCCACTTCAAAGGTGGGCCCAAACAGTTAAGGACAATGATGCTCACATTCTCTGCTCCGAAGCACAGTGTCTGCTGGTAAAGGAGGCCATCAGAGAGCAGCATGCAAGCTTTAACAGCTGTTATTTCCTTGTCCCAAAGAAGGATGGTGGGCTCAGGCCCATCCTCAAACTTAAGACTCCCAGATCTCAGGCTACTCAGCCACCTGTAGCTTCTTGGGTTCAGAATCAACTCAAGAGTTGTCTGTTTCCCAGCATGTCATTTTTCTGGGGAAAGTTATTTAATCTGCTCAGGTGCAGACTTGGTTCTCAGCAGAACACTCACAAAGAATTTGGTGGTGTCTTTCAAAATAGCATCTTCCCTTGCCCTCTAAACTTTTGAGAGGATCCTGGGCCTAATGGTAACTGCATTCCGTAATAACATTGGGACCCCTGCAGTTCTGGCTAAAAGCCTGTGTCCTGTCCCATGCCTGGCATCTGGGATGCTTTCAACTCAAGATGGACCATCATTGTGTATCAGCTCATTATGTATTAGCCTTTTGGAAGGCCCCTCACCTGTATCAGACAGGCATCCATTTGGAATTGACCTCCAGATAGAAGGTTGTTACAACAGATGTCTCCAACTCAGGTTGGGGATCTTTGTGCTGTGTTCAGCTCCTGGTCCAGCCTGGAGCAAAGCCTACACATCAGCGGTCTCGAACTGATGGCAGTTTTTTGGGCCCTTAGCATCACGTCCTTATCCATTCAGACAACATGATAATGGTGGCCTTCATAAATCGCAAATGGGGACAAGACGTGGTTTCTTGACCTGATACAGCTGCCATCGTCAGCCTCCTGGCCGGTTCCAGTGAGGAAAGATCTTTTCTCCAGAGTGAGAGGTTCCCTTTGGCATCCCCAACCTGAGTGGTGGAGCTTACATCTGTGCTTTTGCAGCTCCCTGTGAAGGTATAGTGGTATACCAACACTATAGCAGAGGCCAGAGTGCTGACTACAAGGCGCTTTTATACGCTTAAATGGTCCGTCTTCTCTGCTCGGAGTGCAGTCCGAAAGGCCTAAACAAAGACCTGTCCTCTTGTGAAGTAGCGACCATTCTGTCCAATTTACAAGAGCTGCTGGATAAGGAGCACACTCCTTCCATGCTCAAGGTAGGCTATACGTGGTGGCTATTGTGGCTGAACTGCGGCTCGTCTCTTAAGACCGCACTGCTTTTAGCTTGAACATCAGTCAAGTGTCTCTCTGACCTGCAAGCACTCTTATTGAGCACTTCTTGTTTGGAATTCTGGCCAAAAAACTGTAATGTTGTCCTCAAACCCAAGCTAGGTTATGTACCTAAAGTTCTCTCTACTCTGTTCGTTTGTCCCTCTCTGTGGATGAGCAGAGTGGTAACTTTCTTTGCCCAGTCATGGCCCTCAGGTCTTATGTGGAATGCTATAGCTTATTTTGGCAGTCAGAGCAGCTCATTGTGTGCTTCGAAGGCCGCTCTTAAGGGCAGTTAAGAAGCAGACATTATTCCACTGGACAGTTGACGCGATAGCCGTGGCTTACACCTTAGTGCCCAGATAGCAAGCAACCATTAAAAAAAATGTTGATGTGTCAACGCCAAATGCACTGAATTAAGTGTTACAAAGTGATGTTAGTTCCATATAACTTTAACACACACAATTAATGCTCAAACAATGGTGATATTTCAACAGTAAAATAAATAAAAATGTAATTGAATCAATGTCATGCAGGGATGTTGGTTTAATCTCACTTTTGCACTTACAATTAATGTTGGAACATAGAATCAAAAACTCAATGGTAATGACATTTAATCAACACAATATATTCTCCCTCAATTAACGTTAAAACAATGTTGAGATTTCCAAAAAATAACAAATAACAGCAATGTCATTGAATCAACATTATACTATGATGTTAATTCTATTTCACTGTTGATATTCTACACCAATATTGAAATTAACAAAAGTAATGGTCAATCAATATTGAAATGTAATTGAATTACTTTTGTTGAAACATTGACAATTCTATAGAGCAATTAATAATAAAAAAAACACATCTCAAGATAAACTGAAGAAAGGTTTTATAAGTACCATGACCAGATCTTTCAAACTAACAATTTAAGCACACATTAGTCTCCAAAGTAATTGAAGTCTTTGAGCACTGAATGGAGGAGTGAAGATGCTTTGAACGCTTACATTACATACAGTACACACCCATTTCATTACTGGAATTTAGAATTCCTTTTCTATCAGATTATTGTGATGACCTACATACATTTTACGAATATTGTCTATACAATGCAAGTCAACGGTAGCCAAAGTGGTTTCGTCACCAACACATCCTAAAATATATACTTTTTTGTTTCTCGAAGAAAGAAATGCATAGAGGTTAACATACACAGTTTGAAGCTTTCTGAATATTTGTATTTGTAAAAACACATCTCTTTCTTCTTTATTTGACCTTCTAACTCTAGCACCCTCTATTCTAATTCTTCTGGGTTGATGTGATCACTGGTCTTATCAGGCTTATAGATAGACAGGGTTCTGGCGGAGGGGTCTGTGGCCTTGATCCAGCGGGGCATCCAGTAATGTGGCGTCCAATCGCAGCGGCCAGGGTACATCTTCTCAAAGACCTGCCTTAAGTAGAAGCCCTCTTTGGTTGTGGGAGGGTTAAAAGGGAACAGCTTAGCAGCCTTCTCCAACTGAGATTCATTCACCTGAGGGAAAATATTTAAATTAAATCTTTAGGTCATCCATCATATTTATTAATAAAAGTTCTATTTAATATAAGTTTTCAACATACTTTTACTGTTGTGTTCTTCTTTTAGAAAAAAAGAATTTTTAATTCAAAAAAAAAAAAAAAAAGGGAAAGATTTCAAGATCTAACTTAACGGCTAATGATCCTGAGTATCACTGTCAAATATCTTTTCCTCTAAAATGTGCAAATCAACCATTGTTGTCACAAGTTTATTAATCGGTGGGAAATATCCTCACCCTGACATCCCTAGTGTGTACTGTAGTACCTCAGACTCGATGTGCTCCTGCAGGCTTGTGTACCAGGATTTCTTCATGGATGTCATACCATCACTGAAGGCCTCTTTCCTTCTCCAGAGAATCTCATCTGGGATTAGTTTCATCCCTTTAAACGATTCCCTCAAGAGATGCTTCTCCACACCATCCTGCTCAGATCAATTTATTATTATTAATGTTAGTCTCGTTACGCATATTTAGGGTTATGGATTTTGTATTACACTTCGGACCAAACACAGTAACCCATGTGGGAACAGATACGGTTTGGACTGAAATGATGGTGTCAGGACCCACCTTAGGTGCTCTCATCTCTTCAGGCAGAGAGAGGTAATATGCAGTGAATCTATGATCCAGAAAAGGCACTCTCAACTCCAGTCTAATGAAAAAGGTTTGGTGTCAGTGGAAATCACCAAGTTACTGTGGGAAGGGAAAGAGAAGGAAGGGATATTTTGTCTTACCCGTGTGCAGCTGTGGTTCTGTCTGCTCTCAGCACGTCAAACAAATAAAGCTCTTTCAGTAGACGCACGCTTTCATCAGCACCCTCTTTAGGTGACGGAGCCTAATTCAAAGCAGTCCAAATAAACAGTCTTAAAATACATCAAACAACATATGACATTAATGTCTTGCATAAGTTTCCAAATACTTTTTTGGGTGTACGGTCACTAAAATGCTTGAATTTCACTGCGTGAAAAAATAAAAACAACAAACTGGCAGAGTGCATTTTTGCAATAAATTTTCACCAGCTATTTAGTTTGACATTTTATCCAATGTCATGACATTCATATCTTTTAAGTGTGGCTTGAATACATTAGGCATCAATGTAAATTGAGCCCATACTGACATACAGGTGTGCATTTTCATGATTTTTCATAGTGGACGATAAATGTCTCCACTATATTTTTGAAGAAATATCGTAGTATTGTGCTACAGCGCACATTCTATAATTTGCAGTTTTGTTGCCTCCATCTCAATATACTGTACAAAACATACATAAATAAAATAACTCACTCACTGCTCTAGACTAAAGAACTAAATTAGAATCAACGCATGATTTATACAGCAAAGTGTATACAGCGTTTTGTTTTTTTCCAACTAACTGTGTCTGAAAAATAAAGCACTGCTTGTTTTGTTTATATATTATGTGTATTTGTAACATGTTTATTTTTATTTCTAACAACAAAGATAAAAATAAAGACAGATTTTTTTTATCTTAGCCCACTTTGGCCTAAATGTCTGCCATTATTTTATACTGTGTTACCTTGTAAGGCTTCAATTTTAAAAAAGGGAAATTATTTTGGCAGTAATGCGACAATTTCCAAAATAGTAAAACCAACATGACAAAGATTTGATATAAAATTCTGAATGACAGGTACCTTATGAAAGTAGATGTATCCTTGTGTCAGCTCATCAGAACCTTCACCTGAGAAAATCACAACGCTGTCCGTCTTCTCTCGGATGTACTTCGATATCAGGTACATTCCTGCAGACAAACAAAAATCACTGAATGCAAATCCCTGCAAGGCACTGCTGCCATCTAGTGGCTTTAAGCGAATATTGTAAGGGTATGATCAGATACACAAACCATAGCAAAATTTCATGAGTGAAAAATACTGGTGTGAAAAATGAAAAGAAATGATAGGGATGGTAAAACACTAAGCTGAATTGTGTACAGACGACACAGAACCAACATTTATAAAAGAACTGCAACTGCTACAAATTTAATTACAGACACCAATACTAAAATGGTGTTATTATGATCACCTGGCTTAAATATTATAAAATCACTGTGGACAATTTTGGAGAGAAAAGAGAGTCAATAACCTCTTCCAAAACCTTTGAAGTAACTAACACATACGTGTGTAACTGACACATATGTCAAATAAAAAAAAAATAAAATAATTATATATATATATATATATATATATAATTTTTTTTTTTTTTTACGTATTATGCTCTTTTACAAAGTCTTTATTTTGTTTTGGGGGTGCACTAGAACATGCTCTCAAGCTTGGTGGTTCGAAAAACGTATACATTTTCACATAATTTACATTGCAATAGTTTTCTCCCCAGGCTGGCACAAATAGCTCGATTAGCTCCAGGTTTGATGAAGGTCCACCTTCTGAAAAAACAAATGTGTTGTGATTGGTTAGCAGTCCCACTGTGTTGCAATTGGCGAACAGCTTAGACAGTGTTTCAGTACTGCCATGCCCCTCCCCAAAGCAGCAAACTAGATTAAAGTGATTCTTACATTTTAAATATGGATCTTTTCCTTAGAAAAACAGATCGCTAAAGGAGGCTTTTACTTTTTAAATCTCTTACCACACACTGCACATGTCTACGGCGCAGCTCTGACGCATCAACCGACGACTGTCACTCTAGTCAATGTTCGTGTTACAGCAGCCGCAGCTCTTGCGTGTGTTTCGACCCTCTATACTGCACACGTCAATGGCGTGGCTCCAGCATGTCTACTGGAGCAGTTTGCGTACACTTTAGTCAATGCTCGCGTTTATACGTGCTGCCCTGCGGCTCACTGAAGCATCCCAGAAGATACATGGCTAAAGTTAGGCGAATCCCCCACCTGCCAACGATTTGAATTTCCATAGGCGGGATTTAAGTTGTGAAATCATAGCATCCGGAAAACAAACACTGTAGTCCAAAGGAGCCGTTCGTTGTAGTTCTTGAAAAGCGATATTTTTAAAAACAGTAAATATCTACCTTTGGAGTGGACTTTGAGATTTGTAATTTTGTAGATGTTTTTATGCCTAGACACCTTTAATTATTCAACACACTGGTTATGTGAAACATGCCTCAAACAAATTAAATCAAAATAGTTGAATTAATGGAAAATTATGGAATCATTCCATGTTGAGAAAAAAAAATGGAATGAGCTTGTAATCTGTATTTCTGAAACAGATATCTAAACATATCTAAAAAGCTAAATAGTCAGGGGAAAAAAAAGGAAGGAAACATGTCCCCAACAAGAAAGCTGTCAAGTCATATCTGTGATTTGTTTTTTTTCCATGAAGTTCAAAAATTAGGTGAACAACAAGTGTGAATACCATTCAATAATTTTTTCCACGGGTTGTATGAATGCCGAAAGTTGCATTAAAAGCTAAACTGTTGTAAAACACCTTAAAGAAACACTGCCTTTTTCCCAGGTGTCCAAATTATTATTATTTTTTTGTTATTATAATAATTACTAACCAACTTTCAGGGCGGTATAATGCTGATGACATGTTTTTCAGGTTTCAGACCATCATTATCTCTAATCCAAGGAATTCACATGTTCAGATGGGCAGAACAGAGGAATGATCACTGGGCATAGTAAGAACAGGGCAGTTTTATTACTGACACTCAAAACAGTGATGAATATAATATAAAGTTGTGTTGCTAAAGCAGCGGTTCTCAATTCCAGTCCTCGCGCCCCCCTGCTCTGCACATTTTGTGTGTTTCACGTATCGCTTCAGACGTTTGTTCTATTCCAACGTTACTGCCCTTCGAAGTGGACATCACAGGATATTCCACCATTATTCATTAGTTCAAAGCGAGTGTATATGTTCCATTTGAAGGTCATTAAAGCGTTCGTGACGTAAATTTAAAATGTATTTATTTACAGATGCTGGACTGGAATTGAGAACCGCTGTACTAAAGGAACATTCATTCAACTCTTTAAATACCACATCATCAGTAGGATTGTTCCTTAACTCTTATAATTAGTCTGATGAGCTCCTGTACTCACCGACAGAGGCACGCACAGTGGTGATGTCATAACTCTCCAAGTGTGAGATAACTTCCTCGACTGCTTGAATACCCTCCTCAGGTGTGAAGCTCACCTCATGGTGTTCACTCCCAATGTAATCTGCCACCTGCCACAAAATACCAGTTAAAAATGGTGACAAAACTAACCGTATTCATAGAAAGTGCCACACAGATCAGAACACAACGTGTAAAATGCGCAAAATGAAATTCTAAATGTTCAGTGTCTATAACCTTGCGAGCAGCAGCAATATCTGGGCTGTCATCTGTGCCGATGGCGAAGGTCTGAATAGGATATGGAAGCTCCTCTTCTTTGGCCAGTTTCGCGAGGGTCGCAGCAACCAGACTTGAATCGAGACCACCTGTGATAAGAACATCATGGACAGGGTAAAATAAAAAAGTAAGAATAACACGCCCACTAATTCAAAGCAAATAACAAAATGAGAACAGGCACCTGAGAGGAGGCAACCGATTCTTCTGTTAGCCATCAAGCGTTTCCTTACAGCATTTTCAAACAGGATCCTAATGTTGCTCTTGACAGTCTCCAATTCAAAGCCTGATGAAAAGAGAGCAATTTATTTTTCTTTAGTTGTGACAGCTGGTACAGTAAATGGTGGTGTAAAATAGATGTATACTACAGGGACTGGTATGTACCATAAGTATCTATCCAGTTCATGTGGTGCATTGATATTTAAATGAAGATGGGAAAACAGTCAGAAAGTTAATGCTCAACTGTTAATAAGAGAAGTAACAACATCCAATTCGAAAACATGCTGAATCAGACATTTTCAATGAATCGATTGATCCAGTTTGCAACTAGTAAATCTGGTCTTAATTTTACAAAGCTATCAAATGCCTTTAGAACACATGGAATATAAATGTATAAAAGTAATATGGATTACACTCTACCTGTGCCAAGACCCTTCAGATTGTTATAGAAGGCATGTTTAGGTTCATCTGTGCAGCAGTGGAATCGATCCATCAGCACAGGCTTCACTTTTCCATTGAGTTTTAAGTCAAACACCTCAAAGTGTCCAGGAGGAAAGGGGGTGATCTTTGCAGGGTTGGACATGGAGTGTGTGATCTGAGTCAAACCTGTTTAGATCAAATCACAGCAAAAACGTGATGCTGTTAAAATTATATTCTGCAATAAAGCTGATCTTAAAGAAAAGTCCTAGAGGATAAGGCTGCATGATTTGGAAAAAAATAATAATCAAATTGTGAATTAGATTTTAATTGTAAATATGTGTGTTCCCAAATGCATCTTATAAGTCACCCAAATTCAGAGCAGAATAGAGATGAATTTTATTGCAAACTCAGCCACATTGAGATGCCGAAAACACTGTATCATCAGCTGCAGGTGTGAAAATGAACACAGTGCCACGCTTCACTCTGAAACATTGTTCATTATACCTTTGGCTTCAGAACAGACAGCCAGAAAGCCATCATCAGTGAGCAGTCTGAACAGCGGCCTCACACCATAGGTGTCCCTGCCTAAGAAAACCTTTCTGTTAGCAGTGTCCAACAAGATGAATGCGAAAACACCATCTAGCAGAGCAGCCATCTTCTCGATTCCAAAGCGATCGTACAGGTGCAGAAGAATCTCTCCATCGACTTTGGTCTGATAGTCAAAATCAAAATGATCCCTCAGCTGTAAAGGAAAAATTGTTTAAGAACAGATGTTACGTTGAACCATGAGGCATACGAGATATTTCAGTCCTAAGTTTCTAAAACAACTTAACCTTCCACATTGTGAGAGAGTCACAAATTTTGAACTAAGGGATTAATCAATAAGCACAGATGTATTTTCATTCACCGACACTTGAAACACTTCAGCTGAGAGTTTTACTCCATGTCTTAATAGCGCAATATTCCTACTGATATCAATAGATTTTGAATGAAACAAAAACATTTTGCCACCTACCCCAACGTGATTGTAGATTTCACCGTTGTAACATAACCAAAGGTAGGGAAACTTCTTGACACGCAAAGGCTGCATGCCATAGAGCTGATCCACAATAGCAAGGCGGTGAAACCCAAAGCAGCAGTTGGTGAAACCGTTGACATTCTCAAAGCGGAAAGCATCTGGACCACGATGAGCGATCTTCATGGCATTGGTGCACTGAACCGCGAGGCACTCATCACTACCAAATAAGGCCCATATACCACACATTCTTATGCTGGAGATACAAAAGAAAGAAAGGACAAAAAACTAAATGACACTAAAACTAGAAGGGTACCGTAGTAATCATGTCAAATGGATTTAACACAGGAATTCTGTTGACAACACACCGCAAAATAAATCACCATTTAATACCACGTTAACTCCATGACTTTTGGACATGCATCATGATAATACTAACATTATTCTTTGAATTTTTATTTTTTCAACTGTACAAACACTGAAGTGATTTGCAAAGATTTCAAACAAACTTCTTTCACATTGTCATTATGGAGTATTCCTTGTAGAATTTTGAGGAAAATAATTACGTTTTTAATCAACTTTGGAATCAGGCTGTAACATAACAAAATGTGGAAAAAGTGAAGCGCTGTGAATACTTTCCAGATGCACTGTAGACACGCCAGTAATAAGTCTGTTATTCATTTTGACATTGACAATCTTGTTTTGAGTAAATATTGTATATAAAAACAATTCTGACAATTATTTTCAGTTCATTTCACAGTTTAGTGGTAGTTTGAAATTGAATAGCTGCTTTTGGGAGCTACATTGCAGCCACCAAAATCTCGAATCATCAAATGTAATTTGTTACTGTACTTAAGTAGCTTTTCCACGCATCTATACTTCACTGAAGTATTTTCATTTAGGGAGACTTTTTTCTTACAATCTTTCCTAACTACTACTTTCCTCCTTACTACTACTTTTTTCTTTTCTTTCTTTACTACATTCCAAAGTCAAATATCTTACTTTTTACTCAACTTCATTTTGCGTAAAGTGGATACACAAATTAATTGGTCAAGCATGCGGCAAGCCAGCAATCAGCGCACAATCGGTTTTGAATTGTTTTGGTTGCCGGTTGGTGGTATCTACTTAGCATGAATGCAATTCAGTGTCAGTGCAACAGCAGAATTTTGACCGTTGCGGGCATCATGGCCGGCTCTCGCACCTGTTCCAACAGCTTGTGCAGCTCTGGCTCAGCGGTGACCCTTAGCGTCGATGGCTCATTGTTCGCGGCGGGCTTTGGCTCTCCATCGATGGTGGGCTCGCGCTCGCGCCCACGTGTCGGGATGGTGGCTGGCTGGTCTCTGGGTCTGGAGTGGTACTGGCAAGTTTCTCCAGGGAACAGGTGGGGAACGAAGATCGGCTCTCTGCATGCCATGTTTAAGCTTGCCTCATAGAACACACAGTGCACGTCGTCCGGGTAGCCGGTGGTGTTAGCCAGCATCTGGGACAGCTTGGCGTTGCCCTCAAGTGATCTCTCCGCCTGCTTCAGCATAAGGTGGAGGAATTCAGGACGAAGGAGGGGATCCATATTGGAAACACAACGGGGGAAAAAACAAAGAAAAAACGATAAACCAAAAACGGGGGGAAAACACGGAGGTAACTTTATTGGTCCGGCTATCTGTCACGATGCGTGTAGGGAAGCGCAACACGATGTAGAAGTACATAAAAAGTCTTTAATAAATCTTCAGGCAGGGTAACAATTAGACAGGAATGGCTAGAGAACACATGCACACCGAAGGTGTAACGTTGTAGCCAGACTACTAGACATCAACAGAGCCAAACTTATAAGGGGGGTGCTAATTACACAGGTGAAAGGAATAATGCTAACAAGCAGTAAGACCAAATATGGGCATGGGAGAAACCAATACAGACAGTCCGATGGGGGGTAAACACTGGGAAAAACCAAGGCAAACAGTCCATGGGCATGACAGTGATCTAAGTCTGTGCTGAAATTATTGTACTCTGTAGCATACATCTATGACACACTGAAAGCACATGAAATGTTTATTTTATTTGTCAAAGGGAAGGAGATCTTTTTTTTTCTTTTTTGCAGAGAAAGCATGGAAGCCACTTGCAGAGGTATACTGTCCTAACAGTGCCAAGGAAAAGAAAAATGGAGAGCAAGGAGGCTCTTTCGAACTCCAGACAGTTGATGTTGGGAGAAACTAAATGTTGCTAATTGAGCTAAATGTTGATCATGCAGTTTTGAATTTTGCAGTGGTGGACGAAGTACACAAATCAAGTACTTGAGTAAAAGTACAGATACGTATAATAAAATATTACAAAAGTACTATTTTTTTTTGTACTTAAGTAAAAAAGTACTGAACTATTTAGCAATTTTATATAGGCTACTTAATTTAATTTTATATTAGCATCTATTTTTTTATAATCCTACTGTTCAAAAAGCCTTGGATTTTCCCAAAATAACCACTAGCCTATATGGAGTCAAGATATATTTTTGTTGTGATGGACTATGTTGACGAGAGTGATGTAGTAATGTTCACTGTGAAGCTTACTTTGCGATGTACCTGAGGCTGAGAGAAAACTGATTTGACCATCTTATTTTCACCAGTAAGAAAAAAGTATTTTAAAAGCTTGTTGTTTTGCAGAACATCACAGTTATAAATGATATGAGAATAAGGCCTGAAGTTAGGAAGAACATTTTAAGGAAAATGTAATTATATTTTCATAATATTTTCTTTTTTCTCAAACATCGTCTGTGGTGTAAAAACACCCCTGGCCAAATGCCCCTAGAGGGCATCACTTCCCACTTTGATAATTACTGTAGTTACCATGTTCTGAACATCACATCTTTTCTTTTTCCCTCAGATGTAATCTGTCTAGGTGGTTGATAAATATTTGGACTTCAAATCTGACAATTACCTCAACTTAGCAAGTTTGTTAGCTAGACAGTTAGCATCAGCTAACAATATTTACTTATTTTCAGTATGGTTATGAATAAACATTTATCTCTGTCTACTAGGCTAGTTGATCCAAACAACATGAACAAGTATACCGTTAATAAACAATATAAAAACAGACGTCACATAGAGCTAAATGCGTAGCATTTTAATAAAACTGTTAAGGTTACAGCAGCGAGGAATATGAACGTGCATGAGTTATTTTATTTAATCTGTGTTATTTTAATGTTTCGTTTTTTGACCTAAAACATTGAGACAACGATGTTGATGTGTCTGCAATCAATCATTTCAGTGGGCTTAAATATATCACCCTTTACAGCAGATTTAGTTTGCAACAAATGACGGTTATAATAATTAATCCTAAAATTCGACATTATAACAGCTGCAATTGACCTTATGCACGGAGCTTTCTTTAGAACTTCCGCGTAAAGATAAGCCAGCTCATAAACTTCCACTAAAGCTCATTTTATATGTGCTATATATTAGATGGAAACCAAGACTCATCTACTGCAGCCTCCTTAACATAAACTGACCAAAATTATAATTGCAAAATTATTAACAATGTTAGCGGCATGAACATTCAGTTTCATATTATTTAACAACATATAATTTAAACAGGGATCCTGGCAATCCCATACTCTCTGTTACGTCATAGTTGTATGTTTAAATGCTAACAGCTAAACACAATCATAACGTGTTTAGGCTTACGTTAGCTAGCTAACGATACTTCAAGGACATCTTAATCGTATTCTTGATAATCACTAACTTGCCTTATAGTCATGAACATATTTTTTTAAATCTTGCAATATTTTAAAGGCTTTATTATTTTCTAACTTTACAAAATTTACTTCAAGGACTCACTTTTCATTCATAAAAACGGCATGGGAAAAAGGTCACAGATGGCAGCAGAGGATTATTTATTATGCAGCTGCCTTTTAAACTCCCTAGATTTTTCTAGTCGTCTTGCTTTTCGATTTATTATAAAATTATTAGTATAATAAATTGTAGTACTTTTACCACCCTTAAGTATATATATATATATATATATATATATCCATTCTAAAGCAATAGTCTCATCACTACTCTATAAGGACTTACTTTAATCTGAATATTTGTGATATTTGCCTTAAATAGATTTCAAGGACACTTTAACTTTATTTTCCTAACCTTACTAACATGAAAGGAACCGTATGTAGGATTGTGGCCAAAACTGGAACTGCAATCACTTTCAAAATACTGTAGAACGGCGTATCCCCTCCCGCTCCCCCCTGACTCGAGGTTGCCAGCAAAGCTGCAGGATTCAGCAGGAACGTAAGCTGCTACAAGGAGCTTCCTATGGCAAGTTACGAGTCCTACACAGCAATTTTTTTTCTTCTGTTAATTGTGGTTATGCTTCACGAGAGATGTTTTGCAAAGTAATTATGTATCGCAAAAATGTACTAATGGCGATTAGCGAAATACTTTGTAAAGATGTACTGTAATACCACATTTCAGTCGGAACATAGATTGGTTTCATACCCTGCTAGTGGTGCAATATAACGCATCTTATGAACGCATTTAGCACGGGCGACCGTGGAAAATCCACTGTGTACGGAAGCTGACCTATCCAGGAGAAAATTAGCAACGATGGCGTCTGTCTTCAAATTCTTCTCCGTTTTCAGCCGTCTGCATCTTTCAAAGGCATCTCCTATACAAATCCTTGTTTTATTTCGGACTTTGTCACGACGTATTTCGGATTCATAACTAGGCTTTTAGGTTTCGTAACGTTATACATGTGTTATCCGATAAGTTCGTAGCTGCAGCTGAGCTGGCAACCCGGAGGATGAAACTCTACTGACTTCGTGATTAGTCGATAGCTGGAGGGTGGAGCCTCAGACCAAAACACAAAATGACAACAATAACATCAGTTGAGGGCTGCAACTCTCACTTTTAAATGACAATATCCTGGACGGACCACTGTTGTCAGTGATATAAGTATTTGAAATGAACATGATTTCTTAATGTCTAGGGACATGTCAGGGCCATTTTATGATTAACTGAAATAAATTTCTTACATTTTGTTCCTTTAAATTTTATCAATACATTAAATTAGAATAATTAGACTGTATGGTTACACAAATTAAATCATTATCAACAAACTTCATCTTTCCACTGCACAGGAAAAACCGAGCTTGCAATGAAAATGACATTTAATTGTATTTACTTAGACTGTTTGATAGATAAGAGGTTCCAAAAAAATGCATTTAAACACTAAAATTGCAAATACATAAATAATGTTATAAGATTAATTTTACTTTAAAACATATAAATCTAAAAGGTTGGGAAAATGTAATACCTTTAAAATAAGACTGAACCACCAATAGGTGGCAGTAAGTCACTGTCTTAATGAGTGAGTCACGGATTCAACCATAGACTGATTCAACTAGTTCGTTCACTGACTAACCCTATTCATTAAAAAAAATGCTAAATCATTCAATACTGAAATACCGCTGCGTTGCTTGGAGATTCACGACTGTTTTGCTGTTGCTTTGCTTAGAACTATTTTCGTTAGCAAAACGGTTAATGATGTGTCTAAAATGTAAGTCAGTTAATATTAACTACTAGTTTATTGAACTACTGTTGTATAAAATCAATGTCACCGCAGTATGTTTGTTGCGCGTATTAGTTTTGATTTTTCCATGAGTCAGATAGGCTGCACGAGCTTGATACTTGATACTGTCCGTTTTCAGTCATCGTAAGTAATACAATCAGAATTCTCTTTCACTTGCCCATTCACAAAATCCACTTGTCCCGGACAAGCATTAAAGGTTGTATCAGCGATTTCTAGCCTAAAACATAAAGTGTCAATTTCAGCTGAGCTTTCTTCACGATCCGCTCGCTGCCTGCCCCATACATTGTCTGTGGAAAAAAACGCGTCTCTCTGGTCAGCCTAGGGTCCGAGATATGCCAAAAAACAATCGGCGCTATCAACTATTCCACAGATAATCAAACAGTGTTCCAACCAATCAGCGTCAGGGGTTTGGTGTTGTGGACTTTCCTACTGGTGCTGGGATGTGAGGGAGGCGGAGCGAAAGTCCACAACACCAAACCCCTGACGCTGATTGGTTGGAACACTGTTTGTTTATGTGTGGAAAGGTTGGTAGTGCCGATTGTTTTTTTGGCATATCTCGGACCCTAGGCTGACCAGAGAGACGCGTTTTTTTCACAGACAATTTATGGGGCAGGCAGCGAGTGGATCGTGAAGAAAGCTCAGCTGAAATTGACACTTTATGTTTCAGGCTAGAAATCGCTGATACAACCTTTAATGTCGAACCCTGATAAAAAAAAAAAAAAAATGAATTAAAAAAAAATTATATATATATAAAAAATATATTTCAGGTGGTCAAATAGCAAATAGTGAAGCTCTGCAGCCACCTACTGGTAAAAGTTATTTGTAGTTGTTTTTTTTGTTTTTTTTTAACTGGATTTTCCAAAAGATGGGCAAAAATCTTACACTAAACCATGTGAAATTATCCATGTTATCCCATGAATTAAAGTTAGAAATGTGGGTCTTTTATAAAGTTAATTTTACATTAAAAAGCAGTTTTTGTATAAAAACCCATTTAAAAAATGTATTTATTAATTTATATATATTTAAAAAATATCACTAACCCACTGAAAACTGCACAAATGTAGAGTAAAAACTTTAATAAACAGAAAAAATATACAATACAGACCAAAAGTTTGGACACACCTTCTCATTCATTTGAATGAGAAGGTGATGAGAAGGTGTGTCCAAACTTTTGGTCTGTACTGTATATAGTATAGCAAGTGCAGAAAGTCAGAAGCTCAGACATAAACAGCCTATTAAGGTGAATTATTTAAATACATATATATAGTTCACTACAAATACGTTTAATATTGTTAGTATAAGAATTAAATAATGCACTCAATTAGCCTGAAAAGCCAGACCCACATAAATGTAGGGTCTGGGCACTCTCCATAGACAGCGCTCAACCGGAGGGGCGGGATAAACGGTTGTCTTTCAAACTCCTTCTCCACGCAATAGGATAGTGCTACAACCAATCAGAGCAACGAAGGAGGAGACGTAGTCAGAGCCATACAGAGAGTATGTATGGCTCTGGACGTAGGCAACTCCAAATATACATCCTTCTTTTGTAAGAACGACCTCAGTGCAGTTTCTTGTGAAAAGCTTAAAGTCTTTCAGAGTGGCGGCCAAAGCCGATTCGAAAAAGTTGTTCCCTAGCAGCAGCCATCGCTCTCTCTCTCACGCGTAATTCACGGAACCAGAAAACGTCTGACGGAACCATAGACTGACGGAACTTATGGTCGCAGGTCAGTCGTCATCATGTTAAACCCGCCCACCGACTCGTGATTGGCCCGGTCGATTTTGGATTTTTGGAAATCTCAAGTGAACGGAGAGTTACTAGACTGCCCTTGGAAGCAAATGTAATTGGAAGCAATGTAACACTCAATATGAATCGATTGGAATTTGAAATATTTTATATAATTTAATAACTACATCTTTTAAGTTTTATCTTGAAGTGTAAAAGCTATTAAATAGCCTATATTAAACTAAAACAAACTTGTTACTGGTGTAGTTTTGTTACTCGGAATTTAGTCTGAATCATTTAAGCTCTGTTTTTGACATCAGCTTGTTAGATGTTCGTTCGGTTATTACTGTCAATCATAGCAATGACTCGCACATATTTAGCTGATTTATTCGTGTATTTTTTTTTTAACCTTGAATTTTTCATTCTTTAAACGGTATACATGGACGTTTGGTCCTCTTAGACAAGCAACACTTTTCTTCGATTGTGAATGGATAACGTAGAGAAAACGAACAAATTCATCTGTGTCTGCTCAGTAGCACTAGCATGCAGGCAGCTCAAATGGCCATGATTTTTGTTTGTGCTCTAAATGACATCCTAAATTTGAAATACAGCACAACAACGTGTCAATTTTATTTATTTTTTTTCATATATATGGAGAGCAAGATGAGAACATCAACACTTCAGATGACACTGAATATAAGTGATGTGGCATGTGATGGAGATGATGTGAATTGTGACTAGGTGGACTTTGGAGAGGTCACAGCTGTTTTAGATGAGCATGATGTCTTACAATTCCAACTTCCAAAGCATCATTGTTGTGCCTGACACGTATTAACTTATTAACACTTATAAAACGCATCCTGTAATTTTTTCAGTAAAACCATTCGAATTCATTTGTGTTTAATAATTTTTTTCTTTTGCATTTTGAGAGGGTTTTGTGGTTATAATGAATATTTATGCTGTAATTAATATCCATTTTTTTGCCATTGAGAATAATATATATATATTTTTTATGAATGCAGTATTTCAGGTTGAAATAGAGACTCAGCCATTCAACACAAATTTTTGAAGGCAGATTAGCGCCATCTGTTGGTAAAAAACATCTGTAATGGCAGGTGTGACTTGATGGCTGTATAGTTCTCTTCAAAGCAGCTTGTGAATTGCCTAGTTGTTTTTAGACAGTTGATTCAGCATTTTTATTAGGTGGAATAGTTGAACATACATTTAAACAATCTCAAAGACTATTTCTTATCCAGTTTGGGATAGTTTTTTGTTATAAATATGATTTGAAGTGTTATTTTTTTGTATATGCAAGAGAGTGTGTGTCTTTTGCACTCTGGATATGTAATTTTTTTATACATATATTTTTTTTATTTTACATCTTCTCAATTTGCTGTGTTTCAGTTCATTTGTGTGTGTGGATGTGTGAGAAAGAGACAGAAAAATTCTGTAAATTTTTGTATTTTTGTCGATTTCCCATTCGTTTCCAGTGGTCGGTCATTTTTGACCCAACAGTTTTTGGGTTTTTTTGGAATCGTGCCCTCATTTTTTATGTGTGTCCATAAAATTCACTGAATTTGGTACCGTTCTGATGAAGCTGTGTTTTTTTTTTTTTTTTTTTTTCAAAACAGAAAATGTTTTGGTCAAAAGTGACCGAATAGAGGTGAGTATATTAGTGTGTGTGTGTGTGTGTGTGTGTGTGTGAGAATGGGTGTGTTTTAGAGTGTCACCCCTTCACTGCTGTGTACTTTTTTTCAGCATTGTGGAGGATTTGTAGATTGTACACACAAAAATTCTCTGAATATTTGTATTTTTGTCAATTTCCCATTCATTTCCAATGGTAGGTCATTTTGGACCGAAAAGCACAAGTTATTATTTTTTTTAATCGTGCCATAATTTTTTGTGTGTGTTCACATTCCAAATGCCATAAAAGTCACTGAATTTGGTAGCGTTCTGATGAAGCTGTGATTTTTTGAAAAATTCGAAATGGTGTGTATATTAATGTGTGTGTGTGTGTGTGTGTGTGTGTGTGTGTGTGTGTGTGTGTGTGTGTGTGTGTGTGTGTGTGTGTGTGTGTGTGTGTGTGTGTGTGTGTGTGTGTGTGTTAGGCTTGCCACGATAGACGGTGTTGACGGTGTTACCGGTTTTAAGACGCAACACTGGTGACATCACTTTTCCACCGTGACACTGTCTCCACTTTTTTTTTTTTAAGTATTCATTTTTTTATTAGGGATGCACCGAATATTCGGCCACCGAAAATGGCCCAAAAGTGCATTTTCGGTGTTCGGCCGAAAGACTTTTATCACCGAAACAACACGGCCGAAACAGTATGTTGACGCAAACAGAAACCGCAGCCTACACGTTCTTGTCTGAAGCAACACATCTGCAATGTGGACGTATATCAGTATATCCGAGCAAGACCCACGGATAGCGATTTGCAAAACATGTAATGCCGAAGTTTCAAGAGGGTGTGATGAGAGCAGAGAAAGAGACGGATGTAGCTTTCAGTGAGTGAAAAACAATGGCTTTACGTTGGTGTTACGTCACAATATTTTAAAGATTTGTCTTTTCTATATACTGTATTTTTATAAATATTTATGTTTTAAACCATGGAGGTGAGCCAATGGATATCACACAAGCAACGTGAAAACTGCGCTATATGTGAAAGTGAAAGTGAAAACTGACGTTTTCAGCATCTGACGTGCATTCTCTCAGAGACAATAAGAGGTGATTATACTTTATATGCTGATATTAATTTAGTCCCCTTAATATTTTTCTTGTGCCCTGAACATGGTGGGAAAAAAATAAAAAGAAACGCATTTTGTGTAAGGTTTGCTTTTTGAAAGACTTAAATAAAGCTCTTAATTTTCATTGATGACTGCAGTTTTATTTAGGGGCTAAGAAAGACTTAATTATGATTTCAGGTGGTCTTAAATGTGGGGACTGAAAGACAAGAATTGCGATGAAACTTCAAAAGGCTATCCATTGAATAAATATGAGCGCTGCACGTTTCAAAGTCATTTGCTGCGCTGCTTTGTGTAATATTATTCTGACAGCGACTCCTGCTGCAAGAGAAACGCATAGAGTTGTAAATGTGAACTGATGGATCCACAAGATAATGTGTTATAAAAATGTAAACAATTTAAACAAAGGCAGTAAAATATATGTTTATGTTATTTAAGTAATATAATATTTGATTGATAACAATTGGTTAAATTACTATAATTGAGAGCATGCAATATAATTAAACTGAACATAGCTACAATGCGTCATATTTCATTTATCACGTGAGGAGTTTGCGCTTACATATAATAAACAGCGTAAAAGTTAAGCATGTTTCGCCGAGCCCGGGGCACTCCCCCTGGCCAGGGAGAGGGATGCTGAAAACAAGAGATGATGAAGTTAAGACTGCTTGGCTATTAAAAGGGATTCTCTTGTAGTGCTTGGATACGGAGTGTGATTGCTGATGGTGAATTGGCCGTGTTAATTATCTGTGCGAGGAGTCGAATTTACAGAAAGAGAATGGCGGACGATTTAGTTTCCAAAAGCACCTGTTTGGCAATATTTTGGGTTCAAAGTTTTTTTTTTTTTTTTTTTTGTAGTTTCGTTGTCATCCATTAAAACAATTGACGCCAAATTGCCAATTCCCGCAAAACTGAAAGTGAAAGTATAATGCGCACGCATTTATAAGCTATTTAAAGCAGAAAACAGAGGAAAACCCCACCCCCACGGTGATACTGGTATTACCGGTGTTGTCACGTGCCGATTAACCGGTGGGGAAATTTCCTCATCGTCACAACCCTAGTGTGTGTGTGTGTGAGTGTGTGTGTGTGTGTGTGTGTGTGTGTGTGTGTGTGTGTGTGTGTGTGTGAGAATGGGTGTGTGTGAGAATGGGTGTGTTTTAGAGTGTCACTCCTTCACTGCTGTGTACTTTTTTTCAGCATTGTGGAGGATATGTAGATTTTTCTCTGAATATTTGTATTTTTGTCAATTTCCCATTAATTTCCTATGTTCGGTCATTTTAGACCGAAGAGCACAAGTGTGACTATTTTTTTTTACGACCACTTAGCCTGCTTGAATCATGCCCTCAATTTTTTTGTGTGTTGACATTCCAAATGGCATTAAAGTCACAGAGTTTCATATCATTCCGATTAAGCTGTGATTTTGAAAAATTCAAAACAGAAAATGTTTCGGTCAAAAGTGACCGAAGAGCACAAGAGGGATATATGTATATATATATATATATATATATATATATATATATATATATATATAGATATAGATATAGATATATATATACATATTTCCTTTAAATTCATGTTTAGTAATGTAATGCTAATAGTAACACTAATACTAAAATAGTTTTATTAACACATTTTAACAAAAATATGATAGGAGTAGATTCAGGGAAACATTAAAATTATATGGTTTATATATATATATATATATACACATATATATATACATACATATATACACATATATACACACACACACCAAACACTGACAATCACACATCCAAGCATTACTAAATTGATATAACATTTTTCCTGGAGAAATGCATGACTGAAACAGTGTTTTGTACACGTATGCAGCTGTAACTGGCAAAACTAGTTCCTGTAACAGAAAAACCTATATGGCTAGTTTATATTTATGCACAGAGACATTCTGATAAAATGCAGTAAAAGAAAACTCATGTGAACCTGTGTTCAATGCGAGTTTTTATTCAACTTAAACTTGCAACTCTGTCACAAAAAAACTTAAATTGAAACGGCCTGCTCTGACATTGTGTTATTACATTTGATTCTAAAGGAAATTGTTAAGCCTCAAGGTTTTGAGCTCTTGATAATTTTAATAGACATAATCTGACTAATTAATATAATTCTATTGATATATTTTGCAAAGAGTAACAGAGTCTTCTCACATAAGCAAGAGTCTTGTGAGTACTTTGATAGTACTTTGGATACTTAAATACATTTAAATGCAAATACTTTTGTACTTTTACTCAAGTAAAAGTGAAAAGGAAGCGCTTTTACTGGTAATATGACCTAATGTATAAATTCTTTACTCATGTACTTAATTTGTGTACTTTGTCCATCACTGATAATATATTATATATATATATATATATATATATATATAAATTAACTTGTCATTGATACGTGACATGCTTTGAAATACACAGCTCGAGTAAATTAGTTGCGTCAGGACAAGCGTTTAATGTTGTCATCTGACATGTAACAGTAAGTTAAAGCCTGTTCTCTCATAGAAGCCTTGAACAGAAGAAAAAAAAACGTTTAAATGAAATCTGCATAGTCCTCTATGGACGTAACCTTACAGCGTTGTTTGACTGATGGAACGACAGCAGGATATCAGTCATTTAACGTTATATTACGTTACATTTAAGATATCGTTTGTAGCATATGAACTATCCATGCGGTAGTGTTTTATCATTCGGAAAAGTAGCAAACTGGACCATACAAGTGAATGTCAAATTATAATCACATTCGGTAAATTAAATACAGAACACATTCGTAGTAAATTAATCAGATACAGCTTGTAATACCTTCAAAAGATGCTTGATTTGGTCTATATCGGATGAAGTGGTCCGGCTGTTGAAACACGTGCTGAGTTGAGGAGTGTCTCGCTGCTGCCTGCGGTGGACATCCAACTCCGCCCACATCCAAGTGTAACGTCACAAGCCACGCCTACGTCCAAATATGTCACATTCTAATTTATTTTGAAACAGGAAAAAGCATCCATAAGTAGATCGTTTGAATTGTTTGCCAACCGCTAAAAAGTTGTTGTTTGCCGCGTCGGTTAGTAAAAACAAGATTAGCCTGTCTTAAAACTTGACAGCTTTAGGAATGTGAGTCGTTTGTGTGCATGTTCGTGTGTGTATTACTCAGCTAGCAACAAATATATCAGAAGAATCAGTGCACTCTGTGTGTAATGTGTACATACGTGTGGGTTAAACTTTATAATTGTTTATTCATCTTTTGTCCAGCTGAACTAAATATTTTTTTTAATATGAAGGGATATGGGTGAAGTCATGTAATCAGTGTCAGGCTGAACATAGTAACACAGACTACCGCAGTAAGCACACTGAACGTTATGCCACGAGTGAACACAGTGATATAAAACCTCCTTTCCGTTCCTGCCTCCTCAAATGAATCATTTCTCCCGCAGGCGAACAACTCTCAGTTGGAGAGAGCTGCTAAGCTGTTCCCTTTAATAAACCCTCCCACAACCAAAGAGGGCTTCTACTTCAGGCAGGTCTTTGAGAAGATGTACCCCTGTCATTGCGAGTGGACGCCACATTACTGGATGCCCCTCTGGATCAAGGCCACAGACCCGTCAGCTAGAACCCTGTCCATACAAGCCTGATAAAGACCAATGATTTTTCAATGATTCTTCACACCTTGACTAAAGATTATATTCACTACAGCATGTATACCTGCCTCATGTTATTCATTCATCAAGCTGCCCTGCAGAACTGTGTAATGTATTTTTACTTAAGAAAAACCTTTAGTATTTATTTCTAACAACAGTCTGACTGTTTTAAATCTCTCAAGGTTTAATGCTTGGCGTTAAGATTAACCATTTCGCATTATGAGAAGTTAATCAAACTAATTGAATTTTGAATTCCAGTTATGAAATAGATGTGTATGTAAAGTGAGCGTTTAAAATAAATCTCCACCTCACAGTGTTCTTAAGTTATTGATTTAAAAAAATCCAGTCATGGTATTGATAAAGCTTTTCTTGAGTATTTCTTGTGTAAGTTTGGTAAAATAAAATGTTATATTTCTTGTCTATTACCACTCACTGCCACTTATACAATGCAGCCACCTGACTAGAAGAGTGCTATGAATCCGGTGTGTCATCACATTGTAAAAGAGTATGTTGAGTGGTATCATTTCTGTGCTTTTTGTACAAGTAAAAGCATTTTTTTTTTCATTCACACCTGACTGTCTGAACCATATTGGAGAAGGCTATTCAAACAAATCTCATCTACTCTGATCATGAAAGTGTATTGGTACATTCTGCTCTTCTTATTGTTCTTGTAGCTCTGCACTGTGGTTGCACTATTAATGTTGCCCTGACAAGGGGTGATAAACTGCTTCAGTTTTCAAGCTCCAGAATGGCAGAGACCTGGAATGTTGCATGGAGGAGATCTGCCATGTAGCTACCTGTAACAATGTTTGTCTGATGGAAGGACTCCGGTGTGGTCTGGACGAAAATCTCAGCTTCCTTTATCTAGATGCACTAAAATAAAAAACAAAAAAATTATAACACTGGGTGAAAATGGAAAATGAAATAAAAAAAACTAAATCTCTAACAGTATCTCAGTGATAACATATTTTCCAGATCTTGTTATTGGCTGTAGCCAAAAATATATCAATAACCCGGATGATGCTGCAGAAAGGCAGATGGACAACAGTAATAGTAACATCACGTCACAAGTCCCCAGAACAGAAGGAAAGCTCTTTTTTTGTTTGCTAAAAACCACAAGTCAGACTTTATTTTCCTTTAGGAGTGATTCTACTGAACACTCAGCTGGAGCAACCAACAAACTGTGTTTCTCGTAATTTTGATAGTATATCAGGGTAAATGTTATTTATTTTGTCTTCTGTAGCTTCTGAAGAACAGTACTAAATGAAAAAAAAAATCAATTGTATGTGAACTTTTGAATGGCGTCGTTTTTATAAATTCAATTATTATTTACTTTTGTGGACTACATGTAAATGTATTTTATGTGAAATATCTTATTCAGGTCAGTAGCTACTAAATAAAAAATAACATGCATTTTGTGTGATCCCTTTTATTTTGGTAAAATATTTGACATTTTGCAGATTCTGCAAGGTGTATGTAAACTTTCAACTTCACCTGTATTTTTTTTTTTACCCTATCAACAATTGAAAAACTATTTGTTGATGGCAAAATTGTCAGTGCCATTTTTATAAAAATTCTTTAGAGTTCAGAACAGATGACATCCTCATTTCTGGACTCACGAGTTATGTTATGTCTTCATGGTATCTCTATTGCTGAGATAATCAGCAGTCATTTGGCTGAAGATAGCCTACATTTTTGTGTCACAAGATGCTAACCTAGTTCCTTTAGCACTAAAGGTATATATCCAGCAATTCTCTAAAGCATCAGGCCTATTCCTGAAGCTATCGAAATGTGAATTGATGTCCATCAAAGAATGTAATTTGCCATCTTATTTAGGTATTATTCGAACATGATATGAATTAGATATATATGAATATGAATTAGAAAGATGCTTCTTTTACTCCCGCTCAACCAATCAGCTTTCCTGAAAAAGCGTCATCTTGCTAATGGGCCAATCCCTGGCTGAATCGACAGCGTTGAACGGCTCGCGTATGCGCATGCGTTCCCAGCGGCTCGTGCGCATGAGTGTAGTGACAAGAAGAGATACGGTCAAACCGGTTAACAGATTGTTTACCTGAAATAACTCCTGAACCGAACCGGACTCAAGTCATCTGCGGTCTATAAAGCGTAATATGGCGGACGAGGGCGTCAGTCAGATGTCGATCAGTGAGTTTGACGATGATGATGATGGCTGCAAATTGTCTGCAGGGTTGCGTCAGATCATGCTGTCCTATCATTACTTATCCACCTTATTTTTCAAAGCGGAAGTAAGCTGTTTTCTGTGAACGTGCGATTTCCGATTTAATAGCCGCTATAGGGAAATATCGAGAAAAATGTGCATGGGCATCTACAGGGCATTTATTTTTTCTGAAGCTCAAGAAAGCGTGCAGTCGCCTACGCATGCGCACTGGTGTTTTGCTTTTACTTGAGCTAATGAGTTTTCGTCTGGCAAGCAGGAATAACTGCAGGCTGGAGCAATGGGGGTGGTGAAATGTTAGGAAGTGGCAAAAGGTGTTCATGTTTAGTCGACAAAGCTGCCTGTCAGAATTTGGGGGTGAGGTTAGGGCTTTGCACTGCAGTACACCACACGTACTTTATTTATATTTTTCAATATGCCACCAATAATATATTTATTTAGATCAATATACTTCATAAATACCTTATTTCACTGCACTGCACTAAACTAATATTAGTATATTAACATTCTAAAATAAAACTGTACTCATACACCTGCAGTGGTTCCATTTCCACAATCTCTGCAGAGGGTTGCATCAGAATATGCTGATTAATTTATCATCTATACATTGCTATATTTAGTAATAAATTAACAAAATCTGACAGGTTCAGTGTTCCATTTTATTGCAATAAAGCTGCTGCACTTTTTGGTAAATGAAACAATTTCAGTGCCCTAGGTAGCACACTAAAATGAACCTGAGCTTTTTCCAGAAGTGATGTCAAACTGAATCTGCTTGTAAAATGGTGAAATGTTAAAGCTGATGTTTTTTGCTCCTGCAGAAGAGCTGTACGTGTCTGATAAACAGGGCAGTGATGTCGATGGAGATGGATCAGAGCAGAAGCCCTTTAAAACTCCACTTAAGGTGCTTGATCTAGTTGAGATTTCTCATGAAATATAGTTCAAATGATGAATAAGATTTTTTTTTTATGTGTTTTGTTTTCCTAATTGCTCTCTGTAATCTTTTCAGGCACTGTTGTTTGTTGGAAAAGATCCTTTTCCAGTGATCTATGTGGACTCTCAGAAGGAAGGAGAGGTGTGTAACCTGCAAATAGCACTAACCAACAACTAACAAACAGCAACAAAAATAATCATTACAAAGTTGTTTGACAAAAAGTGTTGCATTCTCAAGCCCTAACTATATAAGCGTTTTTAAAAATTAAGTTAAATGTTTTGTAATATATTTAAATTATATTAAAAAGTGTAATTTTTGTAAAATATTATTTAAATAAAATTATACTATTATTTATAATATTATAATTTTTATTAATGTTTTGAATTTCTTTTTTTAACATGTTAGCATGAAATGAAACAAACATTAAACTTAAGTCTCACATTGTCTTAAATTTTCACGGTGCATATAAAGTTTGTGCCCATTTCATTTTTTTTTTATATCATGTATTTATTTAATATGCATATTTTGCATTAGAACATGTTTTAAAGTGGTTAAAGGAGTAGTTTACTTCCAGAACAAAAATTTTAAGATAATTAACTCACCCCCTGTCATCCAAGATGGCATGTTCATGTTTTTTTTTTTGTTTGTTTTTGTTTTTCTGTCGATAAGAAATTATGTTTCTTGAGGTAAACATTTCAGGATTTATCTCCATATAATGGACTTCAATGGTGCCCCAAAGTTTAAACTTCCAAAATGCAGTTTAAATGCAGTTTCAAAGGGCTCTAAATTAATCCCAGCTGTGGAAGAAGGGTCTTATTTAACAAAACGATCTGTCATTTTCTAAAAACAACTTACAATTTGTATACTTTTTAACCTCATACGCTTGTTTTGTTTATATCTGCTTGAACTCTGTTTTTCCCTGTTCTCACATCTCGTTTTCTTCCCCAACTTCAAAATCATCCTAGATCGCTGCAAAAGTACTGACCAAGTGTTTACAAAGTAAACATGCAAAGAAGATCAAATGCCCTTTACGAAAATAATCCAAGATTTTGTAGGACGAAGCATTGAAGCGTATTACACAGTCTACACATGTGCTTTGCAGAGACGAGACAAGCTGAGCATTTGAGGTTAAAAAGTATAAAAATTGACTAGGGCTGCAACAACTAATCGATAAAATCGATTATTATCGATAATGAAATTCGTCGACAACTAGGAGACAATTAATACTCAGCGCAAAAACATTAATTGTGCTGAAACATCTGTCGTTCAATGTTAAATTTACATTTTAAATACAACATGTAGTGCACATACCTATTTATGGGGGGTAGGAACTGTAGGGCTGTGACGGTGGCAGATTTTTACCACCGCGGTGGCGCAGTGTTTTATATAAATAAATGAGGCTCAAACATTATTAACAAACGTGCGTGTTTATTTTAGCAATACCGTCGGTGAACAAGCAGCCTACAAAACGCTAAAATAAATCAAAGAAATAATGCATTTAAATAAGAAAGTAGCCTAAATAAGTGTTAAATAGGCTATTAAACAAACATTCGTTCCAAGAAACAGCCTCGACAGCTCTTCAGAATTACTGACCCGAGTCTGAATGGAACCTGTCTTTTTTCTCTTTCTCTTTCCCATTGCACAGCTGCTGTTTTTAATAGCGAAGTAATAACATTTATTTTCGTTTCTTTAGTTTATAAAGTTAATTTAGAAATATATTTGGAACGTTTTTTTTTTTTTTTGTGTGTGTGTGAAATTCAAGTTTTTTTTTTTTTTTTTTTTAAGTAAGGAAGCGTCCAGTGGCAGACAGATCAATTTAGCCTTCTCAGGTCATCACGATTTAAATTAAAATCCTTAGATATAAAAAACTTAAAGCATATCACAATATTAGTTTATTCGTTTAACCTAGATAAATGTGTGCTATTAGGCGCATTTCCAGTCGTTTGTGCGGAGAGTAAAAGCTTTGCAGGACATGGAGGTGCCAGCGCCATGTGAAACTTCATTTTTGCTCATAAAGGTAAGAGTAATACATTGACTTTAAATTATTACTTCACTACTATAAAACGAAATAATTTAAATCGAAAACAAAACTATTTTATTAGATATAAGCCTAATTCATAAAGATGCATTTAGGCATTAAAAGCGCGTAGTGAGCAGATGGCGGATCATCAACTTCATCTTTGCGACACTGACTCAGAAAATACTAGTTTATTAATAAAAAATGTGAATATCTCCTTAGTTTTTCCCTGGCAAATTCATGGTAATTGCTGGGGCTTTGCGGCCAGCTTAAGCTTACTGCATGCATTTGAACGCAGAACTCTGCTGAAGGCACTTGCGCTAGCTGCTGCTGCTGCTGCTGCTGCTGTTGGCGGGACACTAAACACCTCCACGGCAGAATAAATGGCAGAAACACTATTTTATGCTTGTTATAATGCGTTTTTCTTCAGATATTTGTCTTTTCATTTTATTACGACAGGTGGTCTAATAAATTAAGCACTGTGTTCTCATAGCATTCACAATGTGGAATAGTGTGATTTTGACAAAAAAAATGGGAATTTTTGAGCCGATTAATCGAAAAAATAATCGGCCAACTAATTGATTATCAAAATAATCGTTAGTTGCAGCCCTAAAATTGACAGTTGGTTTAAAAAAATGACAGATCGTTTCGCTGGATAAGACCCTTTTATTCTCTGCTGGGATCGTTTAGAGCCATTTGAAGCTGCATTTAAACTACATTTTGAAAGTTTAAACTTGGGGGCACCATTGAAGTCCACTATATGGACATAATTCCTGTAATGTTTTCCTCAAAAAACATAATTTCTTATCGACTGAAGAAAGAAAGAAACAAAGACATGAACATCTTAGAATCTAGGACTTAAATGAAAGATGGGTGAGTAAATTATCTGTAAGTTTTTGTTCTGGAAGTGAACTAATCCTTTAATAACAATTTGTCAAAGTTTAATAGAAATGGTGTATCCCAGTAATATTGAAACCCTTTGTTTTAACATTATGTTGTGTTTGTGTTGTTAGCGTTGGGCTGTCATCTCTAAGACTCAAATGAAAAACACAAAGAAGCTCTTTAACAGAGAGAAAATGAAGAATGACAGCAAAGATAAGAAGGAGGTACTGTATTTCACCTGCTCTTTATAGACCCATAATTTCTATCCAGTAAACAGAGCTCAATGCCATGGTCCTGTATTTCTGTTTTGACCTCCGTCTGTCTGATCTCATGATTGACAGGCCGAAGATGCTGAACGGAGAGAGAAGAATATGGAAGAAGCTAAAAAGATTAAGATTAAGAACAACCCCAACCTTCCTGAACCCAAAACCGTGCGTGCTTCCTGAATTACGAACTGAATATAATATTACTGCATAAATAACGTTTATTATTATTATTATACAGTATGAAAATTGGTAGGTGGTTTTATGAATTGCACAGTTCTTTAGTCCTTGCAATTATATGACTATTTTTCAATCAGGTTGAGAAAGTAGTTAGATTCAAATATTTACATGGCTAATATTTTCCTTTTTAATGAATTATTCGTGGTCTTTTGCAACCCTTTTAAGCAGATCGTTTGATGTTTTTACATGTAGACTTTTTAAATTCTATTGAACCATTAGTCACATTTTTGTTGAATTTGAATAACGTAGCTGATATGAAAGTAAAAGTGTTCCTCTTAATCATTAAGTCAGCTTTTCTGGTTTATTTTCTGTCATACTCAGGTTAAGATTGATAAGCTGGAGGCGCTCAGGGAGCAGAGGGTGAAGGTGTTTGGTTGGGTCCATCGGTTACGCAGACAAGGTGAGCAGGTTTAGTTTTTCTTCTACTAAAAGCCAAAATAACCATCCAGAAATTCTCAGCAGTCCTATTGACTGGGTTCAGTCAGAATCTACTACAAGAACATGTATTTAGAAAGCTGAGTTGAGAGAAATGAAAATGATGAAAAAATAGTTTGTTTGCTCATCTTTTCTCAGGAAAGAACCTCCTGTTTATTGTGCTGCGTGACGGAACTGGTTACCTGCAGTGTGTTCTCACGGATAAACTGGTACTGTGTGTGCTTAATATTTTACAATATTATATATGACAAAAAAAACTTATAAAATGCTTATAAAATATTATAAAAATTATTTATAAAATGTTATAAAAAATTTAATATAAATATAATACATACACTACAGGTCAAAGGTGTTTGGACAGTAAGTTTTTAATATTTTTTTTTCTTTGCTTCTACTCACCAAGCCTGAATATATTTGATCCCAAATACAGCAAAAGCAGTAATATTGTGAAATACTTTTACTATTTAAAATAAATTCTTTCTATTTTGATATATATGAATATAAATCAAAATTTAATATATTTCTGTGATCAAAGCTAAATTTCAGCATCATTATTCCAGTTTTCAGTGTCTTAATATTTTTAACAAGGATGCTTTAAATTGATTAAAAGAGATGATAAAGACATAATGTTACAAAAGATTTCTATTTGAGATAAGCGCTGTTCTTCTGAACTTTCTTTTCATTAAAGAAATTAAAAAAATTCTACTCAGTAGTTTTCAACATAATAATAATAATAATAATAATAATAATAATAATAATAATAATAATAATAATAATAACAAACTGTTTTTTGAGCACCAAATCAGAATATTAGAATGATTTCTGAAGGTTCATGTGACTGGAGTAATGATTCAAAATTCAGCTTTGAATTCACAGGAATAAATAACATTTTTAAATATATTCAAATAGAAATAAGTTTACAAATATTTTAAAAACTTTACTGTTTCTGCTGTACTTTGAATCAAAGAAATGCAGACTTGGTGAGCAGAAGAGACTTCTTTAAAATCGTACTGTCCTAAAACTTTTAAAGGTGCCATAGAATGGAAAACTGTGTTTACCTTGGCATAGTTAAATAATAACAGTTCAGTACATGGACATGACATACAATGAGTCTCAAACACCATCGTTTCCTCCTTCTTATATAAATGTAGTGTTTGCAAAAGACCACCGAAAAATAGGTCAATTCCAACATAGCACCGACTATTGCGCAATAGTCCGATCGTTAATAGTTACGCCCCCAACATTTGCATCGCCCAATCATCAGTAACGTCAGCACATCAGTAGAACAAGGTAAGCCACTGAAGGGACACGGTTAGCTTAATGCTAGCGCTAGCCTGTTACATTGCAGTACAAAAGATTTCACTTACCACATAAACGGAGAGATGACTGTGCTGATGATGGTGAATGATGGAGAAATAACTGCGCTGATGATGGCGAATGATTTACAGATCCCGAGTATCACTGACAAGCAGCTGAACTTGTGTGGTAAGTAAACACTCCCTTTGCATTATAACTTTACACGGAGCACATGCGATCACAGTAATGAGACTAAAATGTCGGCGATTCAAAACGGCAGATTCAACAAACCACATATTAAAAGCGGCTAGATCTTCTAAATAAATATATATTTTTATCAGTGTGCCAGCTATAGAGATGAGCAGCTCTGTGAAACAGCCAATCGGAGCAGAGCTCATTAATATTCATGAAGCTTCCAAATAAGGCAATAACAGAGCATTTCATTCTAGGGACAAATCCTAGGGTTGTAAATGGACCTGTTAAACCGTTTTGGAGATTTTTTGCCCTTTCCTATGCCATATACCTTCTATGTAGATATCAGAGAACAATTTAAAATATTGTATAATTGCATTCTATGGCACCTTTAAATGGTAGTATGAATTATATAATTGATTAAGTATAATATATTTATGAAATAATTATAAAATATAAATGTATAATTTTGACAACATTTGATGGGACAGGAAGTAAAATACAGTAAAGTCTAGCTGAAAAAGTCTAATAATGACTGTCTGTGTTCTTCACAGTGTCAATGTTATAATGGACTGATGTTGTCTACGGAGAGCACTGTTGCTCTGTATGGAATCGTGAAACCTGTTCCTGAGGGTAAACAGGTAAGAATTCTCTAATTAATATTAATATAATTTTAATTTTATGAGTAATATTAGTTACCTATAGGTCATCTATGAATTAAAGTTGTGTCAATATTTACTCACCCTCAAATCTTTTCCATACTTATATAATGTCTTTATCATTTTGTTATGAAAGGCTCCAGGTGGCCATGAGCTGCACTGTGATTTCTGGGAGCTGGTCGGTCTTGCTCCTGCAGGCGGTGCCGATAACCTGCTGAACGAGGAGTCTGACGTGGACGTGCAGCTGAACAACAGGCACATGATGATCCGTGGGGAAAACGTCTCCAAGATTCTGAAAGTCCGATCCACCGTCACACAGTGTTTTCGGGAACATTTCTTCAGCCGGGGTTACTGCGAGGTCATTCTCCAGAACTGTGTTTTAAAGTAATAGTTCACACAAAAATTAAAATGAGCTGAAAATTTACCCTCTGACCATACAAGATGTAGATGAGTTTGTTTCTTCATCAGATTTTGAGAAATTTGGCATTACATCAATTGCTCAGAATGGGTGCCGTCAGAATGAGAGTCTTGTCTTGTCAATGAAGCCAAAAACTGCATGTAAGAAACAAATCCATCATTAAGGTATTTTAAACTTCAAGCTGTTGCCTCCAGCTAAAACACCGCTTATAATCCATAATAAAACTTTATCCAAATCCGATGAAGAAACAAACTCATCTACATCTTGGATTGCCTGAGGGTGAGTACACTTTCAGCTAATTTTCATTTTTTAGCTGAACTAACAGTGTGTGCAGAATTAGTAGGCAAGTTGATATCCTTTCCAAACCACATCAATCTTAATAATTACTATTGATTTTGTATTTAATAACTTAAAAGTGATACAGGTCCTTCTCAAAAAATTAGCATATTGTGATAAAGTTCATTCTTTTCTGTAATGTACTGATAAACATTAGACTTTCTTATATTTTAGATTCATTACACACAACTGAAGTAGTTCAAGCCTTTTATTGTTTTAATATTGATTATTTTGGCATACAGCTCATGAAAACCCAAAATTCCTATCTCAAAAAATTAGCATATCATGAAAAGGTTCTCTAAACGAGCTATTAACCTAATCATCTGAATCAACTGATTAACTCTAAACACCTGCAAAAGATTCCTGAGGCTTTTAAAAACTCCCAGCCTGGTTCATTACTCAAAACCGCAATCATGGGTAAAGGCGCGGTCACACTGCACTTTTCGTTCCATTGACTTCCATTCATACGCATGAGAATGCTTTTGACCGGAAACGCAAGCCCATGCGAAATATTTTCGCATTTCGCTGCGTTTGAAAGTTCAAGCTTGGTGAACTCTGACCAACGAATTCGTATCACATGACTCTGTGGGACCAACAGGAGATGGATACGTCACAGCATAACTTCTAGCTGAATGAAAAGAACCTTAAATTTAAACATTTAAAACTGCAGCACTGCGGTAAAGTGTAGTAGATTGTATGTTTTTACATTTAAAATGTATTATTAGTGTCATGTGCTGAATTTAACTTTTAAAAAGACGCAGCAGAGCATGACGTCATATCACGACCGTTGCAGCAGTATCCGAGGGAATTTCGCACTCTCAAAGTGCAGTGTGACCGCGCCTAAAGACTGCCGACCTGACTGCTGTCCAGAAGGCCATCATTGACACCCTCAAGCAAGAGGGTAAGACACAGAAATAAATTTCTGAACGAATAGGCTGTTCCCAGAGTGCTGTATCAAGGCACCTCAGTGGGAAGTCTGTGGGAAGGAAAAAGTGTGGCAGAAAACGCTGCACAACGAGAAGAGGTGACCGGACCCTGAGGAAGATTGTGGAGAAGGACCGATTCCAGACCTTGGGGGACCTGCGGAAGCAGTGGACCGAGTCTGGAGTAGAAACATCCAGAGCCACCGTGTACAGGCGCCAGGTCAAGCCACTTTTGAACCAGAAACAGCGGCAGAAGCGCCTGACCTGGGCTACAGAGAAGCAGCACTGGACTGTTGCTCAGTGGTCCAAAGTACTTTTTTCGGATGAAATAAAATTTTGCCTGTCATTCAGAAATCAAGGTGCCAGAGTCTGGAGGAAGACTGGGGAGAGGGAAATGCCAAAATGCCTGAAGTCCAGTGTCAAGTACCCACAGTCAGTGATGGTCTGGGGGGTGCCATGTCAGCTGCTGGTGTTGGTCCACTGTGTTTTATCTAGGGCAGGGTCAATGCAGCTAGCTATCAGGAGATTTTGGAGCATTTCATGCTTCCATCTGCTGAAAAGCTTTATGGAGATGAAGATTTCATTTTTCAGCACGACCTGGCACCTGCTCACAGTGCCAAAACCACTGGTAAATGGTTTACTGACCATGTTATTACTGTGCTCAATTGGCCTGCCAACTCTCCTGACCTCAACCCCATAGAGAATCTGTGGGATATTGTGAAGAGAAAGTTGAGAGACGCAAGACCCAACACTCTGGATGAGCTTAAGGCCGCTATCGAAGCATCCTGGGCCTCCATAACACCTCAGCAGTGCCACAGGCTGATTGCCTCCATGCCACGCCGCATTGAAGCAGTCATTTCTGCAAAAGGATTCCCGACCAAGTATTGAGTGCATAACTGAACATAATTATTTGAAGGTTGTATTAAAAACACTTTTCTTTTATTGGTCGGATGAAATATAATTTTTTGAGATAGGAATTTTGGGTTTTCATGAGCTGTATGCCAAAATCATCAATATTAAAACAATAAAAGGCTTGAACTACTTCAGTTGTGTGTAATGAATCTAAAATATATGAAAGTCTAATGTTTATCAGTACATTACAGAAAATAATGAGCTTTATCACAATATGCTAATTTTTTGAGAAGGACCTGTATATACTTGTCCATGAAGGCTGGAAGTGGAAAACAACTTATATTCATGTGTGACTGAAAGTCAAAAAATATTAAATACCCATGAGAAGACTGCAATACTAATGCAATAATAGAGTTTGCAAAATTAAGGCATGACCGTTGGGCAGCGAAATGCTCATTGGGTCAGCATGGTCAGAAAAAAAAACAGGTGGAGAAGAAAAGACCCATGTTAACTACAAAAGAATTAGGAAATAAGGTGAAGAATTAGGTTTGAAACCATCAGGAACCATTTAGTCTCAAGTGCCACCATTTTCTAGAACTGCAACCTACCTGGAGTCTCCAGAGGTGCAATGTGTCAGGTTTTCAGAGAGTTTGCTTGGGTACATATTCTAAAAAATTACCCTCACTTAATAAGAATATCATGCTGAAGTGATATGAAATGCATGAAGACTGTTTTTTAAAGGCTTTATTGACAGATAAGTTGAGAGTGACTTTTGAAGGATCAGCATCATATCCTCTTGTACCACTGTCTGAAGAATTTATCTTCCGGAATCAGTTTTTTGAGTTCATTTTTTGTCTATCTCTGCAAGACAGACTTTTCAGGATAGAAGACTAAAAATGTACTCTCAACTTTCTGGAAGATAAATTCTTCAAACAGTGGTACAATAGGATGTGATGCTGGTCCTTCAAGAGTCACTATCAACTTGTCTGTTCATAAAGCCTATTAAAAAAAAAATCATGTAATTCAGAACACTTCAGCATGTTAGTCTTGTTCAGTAAGGGTAATTTCGTTAAGATTTACCCAAGCAAAGTCTCAGAAAACCTGACACATTGCACTTCTGAAGACTCCAGCTAGGTTGCAGTTCTACATTCTACTCATGGGCACTTAATAATTTCAGAGCAGAGTTAAATCTCTTTCTTGGCTAATTGTGTCTGTAAAAGAAAACATGTCTAATAATTATACATGTCATAAGTTTTTCACCTCCAGCCCTCATGGACAATTATATATTACTTATAAATGATTAAATACAAAATCATAGTAGTTATTAAGATTGATGTGGTTTGGAATTGGTAAAATGTGCTTGAAAAAAATATATAACCAGAAAAACTTGCCTAATAATTCTGCATGCACGGTACTATTTATTGCAAAGTTTCATTTTGAGGCACAGGGTGTTGCTTATTTTATTAGACACAGAGGTTTGTTTGTTGTCATTTTCAGATAACTCCACCCACTCTGGTGCAGACGCAGGTGGAGGGCGGCTCCACCCTCTTCAGTCTCAACTACTTTGGTGAGAATGCGTATCTGACGCAGTCTTCTCAGCTCTACCTGGAGACCTGCATCCCTGCACTGGGTGACACCTTCTGCATCGCTCAGTCATACCGTGCTGAGCAGTCGCGCACCCGCAGACACCTGTCTGAGTGAGTATGGCACGATTTAAGATTTGTTCATTCAAACAGACAGAAGCATGTGAGTGTAATACACCTCTGTGTGTCTGTGTGTTTTCAGGTACACCCACATTGAGGCTGAGTGTCCCTTCATGACCTATGAAGACCTTCTAAACCGGTTGGAGGACCTGGTGTGTGACGTGGTTGACAGGGTCCTGAAGTCTCCTGCTGCGCAGCTGCTCTATGACCTCAACCCGGTACGACCCCTGACACACAAGTGCATCACATGTTTTATTAACTGATTTAACTGAAAAAGCAGTGTTATTTAAAGGGTTAGTTCACAAAAAATTGAAAATTAGCTAATCATTTACTCACCCTCCAGGCATCCTAGTTGTATATGACTTCCTTCTTTCAGTTATATAAAAAATTATCTGCCATTTCCAAGCTTTAGAATTGCATGGGTGGGTGTTTCTCTTCATCAGTCCAAAACAAGTCCAATAAAGCGTATCCATCCATAATAAAAAGTCCCTCACACGACACCGGGGGGTGAATCAGGGCGTCCTGTAACAACGCTGAGGTCCTACTTAATCCTCCTGGAGCTGCTTCTGTGTACGACCAGTCGGTGCAAACTAGATTAAAGTGATTAGTGTGTTTTAAATATGGATATTTCTTACAAAAATACATAAATTTATTGTGTGAATATCGGAGTCCGAGCCATGTGAGGCATTTTTTATTATGGCACTTTATTGGGCTTGTTTTGGACTGATAAAGAGAAACACCCATCTATGCAGTTATAAAGCTTGGTCTGAAAGAATGGAAGTCATATACACCTAGGATGCATGGAGGGGGAGTAAATAATGGTCAAATTTAAATTTTGGGGTGAACTAACCTTTTAAGTGTTGTTAATCTATTATTACGATATTTAAAATGTTTTTTTTTTTAAATACCTCTTTTTTTAGGTTTAAATGTTTAGATTTTTATTAGTTTTTGTTTTTCAAAACATATTCCATTTTTATTCGTATTTCTTTCATTTTTTGTCATTTTAGCACTTCAGCTTTAAATGGTAATTACAAAGGTTGCCTTGTCAGTTGACTGAAATAAAATGTCACAAATGGCTGTAAGGGTCATGGAAAGTCAGAAAGTATAGAGCAGTGTTTCCCACACATAGACGAATCTGTGGCGGTGCGCCACAGATTAAATTCCTACCGCCACAGATTCAACACCGACCAAAAAAAAAAAAAAATAATAATAATGATTGAGATTCAAAAATTAAAAAATCCACGCTATCATATGTAAATGATAACGATTCCTCATGTCTGTTAAACCATTGAAAAGACTTACCCTGAACATTCAAATCTATATTTGCACTGCCGCTGACAGAAAGAGCGGTCATCATGTTTATGTAAAAAAAAAAAAAAAAAAAAGCTTTTTGGCAAAACAGCTTCACAAACAGTCTTTTCAAATACCCAGTCGTTAATATTATCACAGCAATATTCTAATTGAAGGTCATAGTTTGGATATAAACACTGATGTGATGTCTATGGTAGAGATATCAAAACAGAGCACGTCAATTTTAGAAAGTAATTGGCGCTTCAATGTTTGTGTCGATTGCTTTGTTTCACCACTAGATGGAAACAACTGTTAAAAAATGTATTTGTCATTGACTACTAGAGATTGATTCAAAAACGCAGGTTCATCCAGTTATGTTTTTGTGAGCAAATCATTTTTTCATTCAAACCACTTTTTCATAAATTTAATATAAAAAGTTGGTGTATTAAATATATTCTTTTTTAAATATTATGTATTAAATTATTAATAATTCATTCAAATGAATTAAACACTTTTTAATAGACTGAAGCAATTAATATTTTGTCTCACATTATTTTGCTTAGTTTGGAATTGCTAGGAAATCGTGATCTCTATTTAAAATAAAATGAATTTAAAAAAGCAAAACTAAATTAACCTTGTTAGGAAGCCCTGCAAAATAAGGTGCCCTAACAAAAGTTTTAGACTGTGCAGCAAGTAGGTTGTTGTATATGGTGCTAAATTAACGTAATAAAGTTCTGTTTAACCAATTATTAACAGTTTATTTTAAATTATTAACCTTTAGGAACCTTTTGGAGTTCCAATCGTATCCCCTATCCAATCGTTCTTTCACCCCCCCAAACCCAACGGACAAACATCTAACCCCCTCATAGACCCCCCCGGGCTGACCACCACACATTGCCTTCAAACCTGTGGGAAACACTGTATAGAGGCTCTGGAATTTGTTAAATACTTCTATTTTTTTTATTTCTCCTAGGACTTTAAACCTCCCAAACGGCCGTTTAAGAGGATGAACTACACTGAAGCCATCAAGTGGCTGAAGGAGCACAACATCAAGAAGGATGATGGGACATTTTATGAGTTTGGAGAGGTTTGTTATGTTGAGCCTCATGTTATTGCCAAGAGTGCTCACCTACAAATGCTTGGATATTTAACTGTTGTGTGTCATTTCTACAGGATATCCCAGAAGCCCCTGAGCGACAGATGACTGACGCCATTAATGAGACGATTCTGCTATGTCGTTTCCCTGCTGAGATCAAATCCTTCTACATGCAGCGCTGCCCTGAGGACCGCCGCCTCACTGAATCGGTCAGGATTGTCATTAACCATTTTTTTAAGCAGTCACAGCCTATCAAAACATATTTGGTGTTTAAACCTGCAGTTATGTGGACCAATGAGATTCCATTGTGGGTGGAGTTACCAGAACAAAAGTCAAGCTACTAGAAAAAAATAAAATTAATTTGTAAAAGGACAAAAGCAAAACGGTGTCATATTGTGTGTGTGTATATATACAGGAAAATATGTTCACATTCCAGGTCAATTTACCCAAGTCTTTATGAAAGACTCTGTAGTAGGGCAGTATTCAGCAGAATTGTGTTAGAATTGGCTAATTATAAGTTTGTGTTTATCAGGTGGATGTGCTAATGCCCAATGTTGGTGAGATTGTGGGAGGCTCCATGCGTATCTGGGATGCTGAGGAGCTCCTGGATGGGTATAAGAGAGAGGGCATTGATCCCACACCCTACTACTGGTACACCGACCAGGTAACAGCCTATTGGCTATATATTTAATATGCATTACCATTCAAAAGTTTGTTTGATGGGTTTTTTTTTTTTGCCACTTCTATGAATTTTTTTTTTGTGATGATGCAAGCAATATTGCCCATTAAATAAAGAAATCTAAATTAAACTGATTCTTCAAAATAGTTTGAAAATGCAATTGAAATGCTAATAAAATCATCTTGGATATTTGATATATTGCCTAGCTCTTTGTCATGCGACAGTATGTTCAGAATTTAAGCAATTTTGTGTGTTACAGAGGAAGTTTGGCACATGTCCTCATGGTGGATACGGTCTGGGTCTGGAGAGATTCCTCACCTGGCTGCTGAACCGACACCACATCCGTGACGTCTGCCTGTATCCTCGCTTCATTCAGCGCTGCCGACCTTAATCGTGTGCACGCACACACAACACAACACACACTGCAAGAGACCAACTAAGAAATCGAACTAGTCTCTCTCGTTGCCAGAGACCATATTTGTATGTCAAGGTTTAAAGATCTAATCTGAAGACGGTTTGAACGATCATTCAGTGTTGCATTATATCCCTGTAATATTCATATGTGGCATAATAAATCAGTGAGATCATGCATTTGTGTTTGTTTCCTTTAGAGGGCACCAAAGACTGCTGTTTACTGTTATAATACACATGGTATACATTGTTTCAAAAGATAAATATCGTCTTCATGACCTTTTCTGAATGTAATAACCTTCACTCAGAAACTACCTTTAATTTAAGCTGATGGCAGCAATTCATCTTACTTTTCAACAACCTTTTATATGGTGTTTTATTAACAAGGTTTGAGAGGAACACAATAGTGATGGGAAGTTTGGATCATCATAAATACAGCCAACTCACCTTGACTTCCACGATGGTTTTCCAGCATCCCACCTCCACCCCAACGCCTCGCTCTCCATCCCGTTTTCAGGATGGGGGGGTTCTCTGGATTCTGGCTCCATCCCGAGCTCGGAGCCCTCCCCCTGGACAGCATGCCAAATATCCTTACTAAATTGCCCTATTACATTATATGAGAGTGCAAACTCGAGCCCCTGCCCCTTTCAGGTCAGACGGTAAAGTGCCCTTGCGGTCCGGTCTACGTGCCCCCGGTCCACGATTTTTACCGAGGGCCCAGCCCATGTTGAAATGAAATGATGGTTGTTCATGAGTCCCTTGTTTGTCCTGAACAGGTAAATTGCCCACTGTTCTTTAGAAACATCCTTCTGGTCCCACACATTCTTTGGTTTTTCAGCATTTTTGTGTATTTGAACCCTTTCAAACATAACTTAACTGAGGGATGTATATTACAGAAATACACAACTATTACAGAAGGTTCAAATGCTCACTGCTCCAGAAGAAAAAACTATACATTAAGAGGCAGGGGTGTTAATGTTTCAATGGAATAGGGATGTGTAATTATTTATTTTTATTTTGCCTAAACATCATATATTTTTTCTTTTAGTACTGCCCTTTAGAAGCTACAGAACATACTTTAGTTTAATTTACCCTGATCTTCAAATTCAAAAAGTATTCACTGCCATTTGTCTTCATGAACTGAAGCGTGTCACAAATATGACAGAAATGCAACATATAGGCTGCCTTAGACATGAGAAACATACGGTGGCCGAGAGAGGCCAACGCGCTGCAAACAAGAAAACACATGCAAACAGAAAAAACGACAACAAATTAAGAAAACATCTTCATCAGTTTGACAACACAGGTGCTGCAAATCCTCGCAACGCAAACACAAATACGGAAACGCGCTGAAAATTCTCACAACACAACCAAACTCAGAAACGCGCTGCGAACACACGAAGGCGCTGCGAACACCCGAACGCGCTGCATATAGCACGGACCACAACGGAAATGTTTCAGGGGGACCTCAAAAAGTGACAAACCTATCTGTGACCTGATTATTTTTTCAGTGGCTGTTGGTCAGAGCAGAGGTGTTATCGGTGAGCTATCGCCTTTTAGTGATAGTATAGTATCACTTAAAGGTGATAGTGATATAAATAATCAGGTCCCAGATGAGTTCGTCACTTTTTGAGGTCCCCCTGAAACATTTCCGTTGTGGACCGTGCTATATGCAGCGCGTTTGTTAGTTTGCAGCGCCCTCGTGTGTTCGCAGCGTGTTTCTGAGTTTGGTTGTGTTGTGAGAATTTGCAGCGCGTTTCCGTATTTGTGTTTGCGTTGCGAGGATTTGCAGCGCCTGTGTTGTCAAACTGATGAAGATGTTTTCTTAATTTGTTCTCGTTTTTTCTGTTTGCATGTGTTTTCTTGTTTGCAGAGCGTTGGCCTCTCTCGGCCACCATAGAAACATCTATAGAAAGCTTGAAAGGTCTACTTTGGAAACAAATACTATTCTAAATACTAAATAACAAATACAAATATGTTTATGTAATTTGTGCAGCCAACATTTAATCAGAAAACACTACTTTATTAATGAATAATTAGAAATTTAAATTACATTGGAATGTCTTCAGCTCAAGGTGATCCACCACTGCATTACAGCTGTGTTTGTTTTAGCTGTGATTGTTTTTACCCTTGCCTGTTTCAGACAGGTGTTCCATTGGGGCTGACCTCTAGAAGAAAGGTGATCATGGCAGATGCCTCCAATTCAGGTTGGGGAGCAATGTACAAAGGCAGATCAGCATTTGGCTCCTGGTCCTGCCTGGAGTAGTGCCTATACATCAACTGCATCAAAATGATGGTGGTTTATATGAGATGCCTCTATGGCCTAAAATATTTAGTATTTTCTGACTGTTGTGCAGCACAGAATGAGAACCCAGTGTACCCCTTCCACACTCAAAGTATATGTGGCAGCCATCTTGGCAAATCACAGTCTTGTGGCTGGCCAGTCAGTTGGCAAAAACTACCTTGTTAAATTCCTGAGGGTAGCTTGGATAACGAATCCATTTCGTCCTTATACTGTGCCAATGTGGGACTCATCCATAGTCCTTAGGCCGCTACAAAGCCCTTCTTTTGAGCCATTCCAGTCCGCCAAATTTCGGCCTCTGTCTTTCTGCCCTCCTTTGGCCCTGCAGCGGTCAAGGCAGTGGTTGATTTACAAGAACTGTCAGTCAGTGCTCAATGCCTTGAGTTTAAGCCTAATGACTGTAGAGTCATCCTCAAACCAAAACACGGCTATGTGCCACAAGTCATCATTCTTCTCGCTCTTCCTTACCCATCGGATAAGGAGGGTCCGAATTCATTCTGCCCATTTTGGTCTTTTAGAGTGGATGTAGAGCGCTCTAGCAACTTTTGGCATCTAGAGCTGTTTTTTGTTTGCCTTAAAGGCCACTCTAAAAGGCTGCCAGTTACGAAGCAGAGGATATTGTTTTGGCTTCAGCATCGGTCAAGGCAGTGGCCAATTTACAAGAACTGTCAGTCAGTGCTCAATGCCTTGAGTTTAAGCCTAATGACTGTAAAGTCATCCTCAAACCAAAACACGGCTATGTGCCACAAGTCATCAATTGTCTAGCTCTTCCTTACCCATTGGATAAGGAGGATCCGAATTCACTCTGCCAATTTTGGGCTCCTAGAGTGGATGTAGAGCGCTCTAGCAACTTTTGACATCCAGAGCTATTTTTTTATTTATTTTTTTATATCTCTTAAAGGCCACTCTAAAAGGCTGCCAGTTACGAAGCAGAGGCTATTCTTTTGGCTTCAGCATCGGTCAAGGCAGTAGCCAATTTACAAGAACTGTCAGTCAGTGCTTTGTGCCTTGAGTTTAAGCCTAACGACTGAAGTCATCCTCAAACCAAAACATGGCTATGTGTCTAAAGTGCTCTTCACTTCATTCAAAGCAGAAGTCATCACTCTTCTAGCTCTTCATAACCCATAGGTTAAGGAGGGTCCGAATTCTCTCTGTCCAGTTTGGGCTCTTAGAGTAGATGTAGAGCACTCTAGCCACTTCTGGCATTCAGAGACACTTTTTGATATGTTTCGAAGGCCACTCAAAAGGGCTGCCAGTTAAACAGCAGAGACTATTCTGCTGGATAGTTGAAAATTTAGCCCTGGCTTACACCTCAGTGGGCTTATAGTGTCCTATTGGAGGGGAGGTCCCACTCTACTAGAGGTAAGGTAAAGATAAGGAAGTGTTGCGTTGGTTGCCATACTATAGGGCTGCATAAAATTCGATGACTGTCCCTATCAGTCAAAATATTCTGACAAAATGGTTCTCAGAGCTGATGTATATAGCAGTCTACTCCACCCCTTTTGGCGGACTAAGGCACCCTTTATGATTATGCTATATGATCTATGGTATTTTTTCATTTGAATTGAAAAGAAAATTATAATTTAATTTAAAAAAAAATCATTTCTGGCCATTTTCCATTGTGGTACACTGTTGCCATATGCCTAAAAAACCCTATTATGACAATGTGAAAAAATTTTGTTTAATACTTTTGCAAACCACATTAAGTATTCACAGCCTTTGCTAAATACTTTGTTGAAGCACCAATCACAGCCTCAAGTCTTTTTGAGTATGATGCTACATCCTGTCACACCTATTTTTGGGCAGTTTCTCCCATTCTTCTTTGCAGTTCCTCTCAAGCTCCATCAGGCTGAATGGGTAGCACAGAGTTGCATTCTTCTTTCCCTTGATCCTGACTAGTCTCCCAGTTCCTGGAAAACATCGCCACAGCATGATGCTGCCACCACCATGCTTCATTGTAGGGATGGTATTGGCCTAGTAATGAGCGGTGTCTGGTTTCTTCCAGACATGAAGCTTGGCACACAGGCCAAAGTGTTCAATCTTTGTTTAATCAGACCAAAGAATTTTGTTTCTCATGGTCTGAGAGTCCTTTAGGTGCCTTTTCGCAAACTCCAATTGAGCTCTCATGTGCATTTTACTAAGGAGTGGCTTCTGTCTGGCCACTCTACCATACAGGCCTGATTGGTGGATTTTTGCAGAAATTGTTGTTCTTCTGCAAAGTTCTCGTCTCTCCACAGAGAAATGCTGGAGCTCTTTTTCAGAGTGACCATCGAGTTCTCGGAGGTTCACCTCCCTGACTAAGGCCCTTCTCTCCCAATCACTCAGTTCCAAATAATTTACAATTAACTGAATTTTCCACATGTGGACTCCAATCAAGTTGTAGAAACATCTCAAGGATCATCAGAGAAAAAACAGGATGCACCTGAGCTCAATTTTGAGTGTCATGTCAAAGGCTGTAAATACTTATGTACATGGGATTATTTTTAAATAAATTTGCATAGATTTCAAACAAATTTATTTCACATAGTCATTATGGTGTATTGTTTGTAGAATTTGTAGGAAAATAATTAAATTGATTCATTTTGGAATAAGGCTGTAACATAAAATGTGAAAAAAGTGAAGTGCTGTAAATACTTTCCGGATACACTGTAGCTGATTCAGGTGGGATTTTAATTGGGGTTGGAGCTGAACTCTACTTGACAGTGGCCCTCCAGATACGTATGACTTTTCACATCGACCTTGACAAAATGATTTTGTGGTCACAACATTTTATCTTGTGGCCACAAGTTAATATGATGTTTCCACAAATTAATATCTTGTGTAAATTACATATCACATTTCCACAAGGTAATATGTTATGTTGACAACAAAACTAAGGGAACCGAACATGTCTTCTCCCGGTCACTATACCTGGGGAATTGTGATCTATTAAAAGAAAGATGTTCCATTCTCAGTTCATCTAGAATCATGCAGCTCATTACATGTCATATAAACAAACTTAACTGTAAACAAATAAATGGCTCAGATAAAGCTTCAAATATGTGGTCAGTAAGACAAATTGTCAGTGAGGGGCTAAACCCCTTATCTCTTCTAACCTTAACGCCCCTACTCTCTTGGGATTGTGGGTATTGGGAGGAGTTTAGTGCTTTGGAGCTTGATTTCAAGCGTTTGTTAACTTTACTATACTTTTTTTTAGCAAGGAAGTAAGCCTTAAAGGAGAACTCCGGTGTGATATTGACCTAAAGTGTATTGAATCATGATACCGAGTGTGAACGTACCTTGCATATTTCATCTCGGTTTGTGTCCAGCTGTCCGAAATCTGGGGTCAGTTAGCCGATGCTCACAACAGGTTGTCAATGAAAGTCAATCGGGCATCGAAGGAGCCATGTAAATAAATCACTGTTTTACGCCATTTACGAGGCACAAAGTAGCTCCGCACTTCATCGGACTTCATCGGTAGACTTCCTAGGGCCCTGACATTTAAAACGAGACATTGAGAACTCAGAAAAAGCACCGGTAGTTTATTTACAAGAAGATTTATACAGACAGTACCTGGCAAAGAAAATCCGGTAGCCGCCATCCTGAACTTAGTCACGATAAATCGAGTGTCGAGCACCAATGAATTTATCAGGTTATCAACGTATCAGGTTGTAGTTTCCTTCGTGCTCGACACTCGACTTATCGTGACTACATTTAAGATGGTGGCGACTGCTCTGTTCCTGGTGGAAGATGTCTGTATAAATCTTCTTGTAAATAAACTACCGGTGCTTTTTCTGAGTTCTCAATGTCTCGTTTTAAATGTCAGGGCCCTAGGAAGTCTACCGATGAAGTGTGGAGCTACTTTGTGCCTCGTAAATGGCGTAAAACAGTGATTTATTTACATGGCTTTTCCGATGCCCTGTTCACTCTCATAGACAGCCTGTTGTGAGCATCGGCTAACTGACCCCAGATTTCGGACAGCTGGACACAAACCGAGATGAAATATGCAAGGTACGTTCACACTCGGTATCATGATTCAATACACTTTAGGTCAATATCACACCGGAGTTCTCCTTTAAAAGAAGATTGTGCCATGGCAGACAAATGAGTGTGATTTAGCAATTAAGTCTTGAAATAAAGCATTTAAAATGTTAAAAAGGAACTAAAGATACTACTTTTTGCAATCATAAATAAATAATAATAATTTAAAAAAAATTATATATATATATATATATATATATATATATATATAAAGCAAATGTAAGAAGAATGTTTACAGTATGTACTTAGGCACATTGTTGGAAATAGTAATGCACCGGATTCCTTAATCAAAACTGATTTACAGAAAATGTAAACCTGGAGCTTTCTTTGCTGAAAGGCACATGAATAACTTATGACTTAGCCTTGATTACTTGATTACTAATTTGATTAGTAATACATATTATATGGTAGAAATGTTTGAGCTTATATTGAGGCATTTGACTTGGTGGACAACAAAAAAGTTCTTGGGATCACTTCTGAAATTTTGATACAAATGTGAGAGCTCCCGAGTCTTTAGTGTAGGATAAAATCTTAGCACAATGTATGATGTTGTTGAGATCCTTTCTAAACATTTGAGGAGACAAATGTGAGAAATCCAGAGTTTCTAGCTAAAAAAAAAAAAAAAAAAAAATCTGAGCACAGTGTGTGATGTTGTTGAGATCTCTTATAAAACTTTAAAAGAGATAAATGTGTGAGATGCAGAGTCTTTAGCTAATGTAAGGCCAGGCCAGCAAAGGGAACCCTTACTCACACTGACTGTTACCACTACCTCTGCTGCTTCTATGGTTACTTCCTGTCTGGCAGCAATATAAGCATGGCGATCCCAAACAGACTTCACAAAGTATTGTTTTGCTGTTGCATACTCTACTAAGCGTTTTTCCACTTTATCATTGCCATTGCCTTGTTTTGTTCCATAGTTATAGTCATAGTTATAGTCTTGTCTGGTTTCATTGTTTTGTTTAATTTGTTACTTTGGACTGCCCTCTTGGATTTTGACCCTTGCCTGTTCAGGCCATGCCTGTCACTACAGAGCCTGCTCACATCATGTCTGCTGCTCCAAAGCCTATTCACGTCATGTCTGCTTTTGCAAAGCCTGCTCACGTCATGTCTGCTGCTCCAAGGCCTGCTTACATCACACCTGCCACTGCAAGGCCTGTTTACGCCATGCCTGCCACTCCAGGGCCTGCTCACGCCATGCCTGCCGCTCCAGGGCCTGCTCACACCATGTCTGCTCACGCCATGCCTACCGCTCCAGGGCCAGCTCACACCATGCCTGCCACTCCAGGGCCTGCTTACGCCATGTTTGCCGCACTCCCAGAGCCTATTCACAAGATGGCCGCCATCCCAGAGTATGCAACCCGTCATGGCCGCCATCCCAGAGCCAGTTTACAAAATGCCAACGCAGAGCCGATGCGCCCAAGCCTCACACCTTCCAGCCCGGTGGGCATCCATTGCCTACTGTGCTACCTGTGATGGCAATC
>NC_133381.1:31070215-31192642 GCF_049309525.1 Garra rufa | reverse complement strand
ATCCTGTTTGTGGACTTCAGTTCAGCCTTCAACACTATCGTCCCAAACCTCCTCCTGCCCAAACTAACTCAGCTCTCTGTGCCCATGTCAGTCTGTCAGTGGATCAACAGCTTCCTGACAGACAGGCAGCAGCTAGTGAGGCTGGGAAAATCCTCATCCAGCACCCGTACTATCAGCACTGGCGCCCCTCAGGGCTGTGTCCTCTCCCCACTGCTCTTCTCCCTGTACACTAACGACTGTACCTCCAAAGACCCCTCTGTCAAGCTGCTGAAGTTTGCAGACGACACCACACTTATCGGTCTCATTCAGGACGGTGATGAGTCTGCTTACAGACAGGAGGTAAAAGAGCTGGCTGTCTGGTGCAGTCATAACAACCTGGAGCTCAACACGCTCAAAACTGTGGAGATGATCATAGACTTCAGAAAAAAAAACCTCTGCTCTCCCCCCACTCACCATCATGAACAGCACTGTAAACACAGTGGAGTCATTCAGGTTCCTTGGCAATACCATCTCACAGGACCTGAAGTGGGACATTCACATAGACACCATTGTGAAAAAGGCCCAGCAGAGGCTGTACTTTCTCCGCCAGCTGAGGAAGCTCAACCTGCCACAGGAACTGCTGAAACAGTTTTACTCTGCCATTATTGAATCCGTCCTCTGCACTTCAATTACCATCTGGTTCAGCTCAGCTACCAATTCTGATCTCAGAAGACTACGTAGAATAGTCCGGACTGCTGAACGAATCATTGGTACAACCCTCCCTACCCTTCAAGATCTCTACTTATCCAGAGTACGAAAAAGGGCTGCCAAAATTACTCTGGACCCCTCACATCCAGCACACTCGCTTTTTGAACTGTTACCATCTGGTCGGCGCTACAGAGCACTGAGCACTAGAACGACCAGACACCGAAACAGTTTCTTTCCTCAGGCAATCCATCTCATGAACACTTGATCGTGGAACATACAACACTATACACTCTTTACTCATTTTTCCGTTATTTATTTAAAGCACATACTTACTTCCATTAAAATGTCTTTGCTATTTTTGCATATTGTGTGTCTTTTATACTTGTATATTGTTCTTTTTATAATATGTATCGTCTTGTCACTGTCATTCTGTAGCACTGTGGAGCTCTGTCACAAAAACAAATTCCTAGTATGTGTAAACACACCTGGCAATAAAGCACATTCTGATTCTGATTCTGAGAAAAAGATGCACAACCAACCGAGAGAACCACAGCCTTGAGAGGCTTGTCAAGCAAAATCGATTCAAGAATTTGGGTGAATTTCACAAGGAGTAGGCTGGGGTCAAGGCATCAAGAGCCACCACACACAAGGAATTTTGCTACAGTTGTCGTATTCCTCTTGTTAAGCAACTCCGGAACCACAAACAACGTCAGAGGTGTCTTACCTGGGCTAAGGAGAAGAAGAAATGGACTGTTGCCAAGTCCAAAGTCCTCTTTTTAGATGAGAGCAAGTTTTGTATTTCATTTGGAAACAAGGTCCTACAGTCTGGAGCAAGGGTAGAGAAGCTCATAGCCCAAGTTGCTTGAAGTCCAGTGTTAAGTTTCCACAGTCTGTGAAGATTTGGGGTGCAATGTCATCTGCTGGTTTTGGTCCACTGTGTTTTTTAGAACCTAAGTCACTGCGCCTGTTTCCCAAGAAATTTAAGAGCGCTTCATGTTTCCGTCTGCTAACCAGCTTTTTAAAGATGCTGATTTCATTTTCCAGCAGGATTTGGCACCTGCCCACACTGCCAAAAGCACCAAAAGTTGGTTAAATGACCATGATGTTGCTGTGCTTGACTGGCCAGCAAACTTACCAGACCTGAACCCCATAGAGAATCTATGGGGTATTGTCAAGAGGAAAATGAGAATGAGCTGAAAGGCACTGTCATAGAAACCTGGGCTTCCATACCACCCCAGCAGTGCCACAGACTGATCACCTCCATGCCACACTGAATTGAGGCAGTAATTAAAGCAAAAGGAGCCCCTACCAAGTATTGAGTACATATACATATTTTTATTGGTCTTATGAAGTATTCTAATTTGCTGAGATAGTGAATTGGTGGGGTTTTGTTAAATGTCAGCCAAATCATCACAATTAAAAGAACCAGACTTAAAGTCTACTTCAGTCTGTGTGCATTGAATTAATTTAATACACGACTATCACAATTGAAATGAACCTTTCCACAACATTCTAATTTATTGAGATGCAACTGTATGTCTTGCAGCACGTTGTTTTCCTGCCATGTCATTACCAATTTGAAAAATTATTATAAAGCAGTTTGAATTAAGTGAGGAGCAAGAAAAGCCCTTTGTGTCTGTCTTTCTTCGCAGGTTTGCCTCTATTTTCATCATAAGTTGTACAGAGGAAATCGTGTCACCAAAGTGGACTCTGAAAGCTTTAATGCTTTTTCCTCACCAAATCTATCGCCATTGGCCAACGCTGAAGTTGACATCAAAAGTGATTCCATTTCCATTTATGCATTTATCTTTGAGTCACTTTTTTTTCTTATTTACTGCAGTCCTTCTCATATTTAACTTTTTTTTTTCTGTCGTGAAATTCAGGAAATTATGAGTAGAAACTGCACATGTAATACATAAACAAAAATTAAGAAATAAATGTTTAATAAGTATACATATTCCAGGACAGTGCTTGAAATTGAATGTGATCCCCCTTATAGTGATGCTGCTGTGTTAATTGTTTAATTCAGACATATTGTTTTGAATATTATGCTTTGTTTCTTACTCCTTAGTTAACTTCAATACTGTGTGGCGAACCAATCCAAACAACAAATTCACTGTTAACACACAGATGAATCGTAATGTGGGTGTCCTGCGGCTCTTCCCAGGAATCACTGCTAATATGGTAAGGCCGTGTGGTAATGTCTGCCTTTATTTTTGAGAAATATCCTCACTCACTTTTGGATTAACTATTCCTTTAAGAGGTTTCAGATGTTTACATACATGATATCTATCCTTTCATCAGGTCAGGGTCTTCTTGCAGCCTCCTATGGATGGGGTCGTATTGGAGACGTATGGCAGTGGAAACGCCCCAGATAACCACACTGACCTGATGAATGAGATCCGTAATGCAACCGCGAGAGGACTCATCATGATCAACTGCACTCAGTGTCTCAGGGGCATGGTCACTAGCTCATACGCCACTGGCCAGGTATACGGGTGTTTGTTTGGGAAAGGCCCTATGGGTGTTTCCAGGAGTGGGTAATTCTTTAATGTTCTTTCTCAGGCTTTGAGTAAGGCTGGTGTGATAGCTGGGTTTGATATGACCTTGGAAGCTGCTTTTTCAAAACTCTCCTATGTGCTGGCAAAAGAAGAACTTAGTATGGAAGAGAAGAAAGAGGTATGCAAAAATGTTTCTAAAAAGAAAAATTAAACCACATATGACATACTGTATATCTAACTTTGCCTTGCAATAAAAAGGCCAGTATTTTTAGATAATGATATTTTAAGAGATTTTTCTGACTTAAAATTACTTTTATTCAACCAGCAAGACACAGGCTTCTCTCAAAAGATAATAAGACGATGTACAAGAGGCATCATTGTGGAAAAAAAATATTTCTCAGCTTTTATTTACATTTGAACAAAAATTATTCATACCCTTTGCAAACTGTCACAGTCTATGGGAAAATCCAAAGCTTCTTTACCATTCCAAATAGTCCAAGCTGTTCTAAAGCATCCTAATTACCCCGATTCATTGGGAACAGCTGTTTTAATCAACTCAACAGGTGAAAAACAGAAGCTCTCTGATGTTGGTTGGTGGACAGTCATGGCTATGACAAAGGAGCTCACTGAGGACCTGCGGCTGCACATTGTGCATGGCTGCTCACAAATCAGGAAAGCGCTATAAGACCATATCTAAATGTTTTGAAGTTCCAGTGGCTACAGTGCAAAGTATTATTAAAAAATAATTCTGCACTGTGAAAAATCTCAAAGGACGTGGTCGGAAGCCAAAAATGACACCTGTGCTGGCCAGGAGGATAGTGAGAGAGGTAAAAAGAATCCAAGGATCACCTCCAAGGCTATCGTGATGAATCTGGGCTCTGCTGGTGGCAACATCTCAAGGCAGATAGTCCAACGGACACTGCACACCACTGGGTTCCACGGACGCAGACCAAGGAGGATACCACTTCTTCAGATAAGACACAGCCAGAGTCCTGATTTAAATCCAATTGAGAATCTGTGGAGGGAGCTTAAGATCCGGGTGATGGCAAGGAGACCCTCTAACCTGAAAGAGTTGGAGCTCATCACTAAAGATGAATGGGCAAAAATACCAGTGGAGACATGCAAAAAGCTGGTATTTATAGGAAGCGTTTGATTGCTGTAATGGCCAATAAAGGCTTTTCTATCGATTATTGAGAAGGGTATGAATAATTTTGGACATGCCACTTTTTGTTCATATGTAAATAAAAGATGAGTAATAATTTTTTCCACAATGAATGCTCTTGTACATTATCGTATTATCTTCTGGGAGACGTCTGTGTCATTTCAAATTAAAAAAAAAAAAAAAAAAAAAAAAACATTGCTTGAATAAAAGTAACTTTAACAGGTAGCAGAATTTGCCAGGGGTATGAATAATTTCGGGCTTGTACATTTTTTTTTCTTTTTTTTTTTTCCCTTTTTTAATATTAATACAGTAAGCAGTGAAGCAGTTTTGTTGCAAATTATATTTAAAAAATGTCCAGTTTTCTTAATAAGGTGTTCTTTTGACAAACTGCAAGACAGTTGTTTTAAATTAATTATTAAATAAACCTTTTATTTGTTCATAAGATGCTGCGTCGCAATCTGCGTGGTGAGCTGACCCAGGAGTAAAAGAGCATTCGCCCCTGTTTCATTTAGGTAATCGCCAAGTCCCTCTGCATTAGCTGTAAAGAGGTAACCTGCAGTTTATCGATTTCTAACAATGTTTTGCACTTCAGACACTCAGAAGAATGGGTGTTAGATAGAGAATATGCACTGACATCACTTGCCTACCAGGAAACGCACCCTTAGCCGGACTGAGTGGCAAAACATCCTGCAACATGACTGGCTTTTGTAGGGGAAACTAAAATAAATGATTACTTGCTTAAATTAAATGCAGTTTAACTTGATTGTGAACTTTACAACTTACTAAAGAACCAGTAGTCCATGGACATTAACATGTGGCCAGAATTCAGTATTGGCATTTGTACCTGATTTTGAGTGGCTAGAAAATATGTAAAGCACTTTATATGCTAGACCAGTGGATTTCAAACCTGTTATGGAGGACCCCCACTGCACAGTCTCCCTTATCAGACACAACCAATTCAGGTCTTACAGTTTCTACTAATGAGCTATTTTGTGGAAGTAGGTGTGTAAGATGAGGGACATACAAAATGTACAGTGCTGGGGGTCCTCCATAACAGGTTTCAAAACCCCAGGGCTAGACAACACTATAAATACAATATAGCTAGATCTAACTCTGGATGATCACTTTTGTCTGTCCTTGCTTTATAAGAAAAGCATTGTTTAATGCTACCTGTTGTGAGTGTTTTTTTAGGTCATTTAATGAGAAACGGTTTTAAGTGTTTGACAAAGTGTGTTTGTCAGCTGACAACCTTTGTTACTGTTATGGAAGAAAGGCTTGATTTGAGACATCTATGAGGTGTTTTGGTAGTTTTAGTGTTTCTGAATGTTAAATTAACTGCTGTGTCAATATACATTCATTAATGTATAATCGTTTATCATTTAGTTATTCCATTTAATCATATGATAATTTATACTAATAATTTTAACAATTTATAGACTCAACAATTTATAGATTTATTTGATTCATGAATTGATCATTAATTATTATGATTATTATTGATTTTTTTTATTGTTTTCTTTGTTTTTTAGTCTTATGATGTTTGCTTTCAAGGGGTGTTTGTCTGAATAAATAAGAGATACAAGTGAATGTTAATGGAAATTCAAGGTTTATAAGATGTTGTTGTGAAGCAGTTTGGTGTAAGACTACACTCTTAAAATAAAGGTGCTTCACAATGCCATTGGTGAACCTTTCTTGTCTAAATGGTTCTATAAAGAATCTTTAACATTTGAAGAACCTTTCAGTTTCACAAAAGGTTCTTTGTGTTGAAAGAAGGTTCTTCAGATTATAAAAAGGTAAGAAAGAGATGGTTCTTTAAAGAACCTTTGACTGAATGGTTCTCTGTGGAACCAAAATCAGTTCTTCTATGGCATCGCTTGAAGAACCTTTTAAAGAGCCTTTATTTCTAAGAGTGTAGAGTACAATATGAGATTATTCAATATGCTCCTATTTTATTATCATAACTTTGTCTCCTGTTCCTGCTCTTCTGTGGCTTTTCTCAGTTGACTTTTTGTCAAACATTTGTTTTGGGTGATATTGAGGTCACTATAACATGCTATGATTTTATAATATGCACTATAATTTTATATGTTAAGTATAATAAAAATAAAAATAAAAACTAACAAAACTATACCTGTAGTATTGCGAGAACCACTGTCAATTGAATTGCTCTCTCAATTGAAAATGGCCTCTAAGCAAAGGTGCTCTGTCAGTGAGATTTTGTCACAGGTGTTTGACAGTGAAAGTGTGTGTGTGTGTGTGTGTGTGTGTGTGTGTGTGTGTGTGTGTGTGTGTGTGTGTGTGTGTGGGGTGTGGGGTGAGGGGGGGGGGTGTTTCAGAGTGTTGTTAAGTAGTCAACAAAGACATCAATTACCTGACACTAACCTTTTAGCAAAAAAAAAAAAAAAAAAAAAAAAAATCATATTCTGGAGGTTTTAAATTGCTGGGGTAAAATTGACCCCAGTGGAAAAAAAGGTGTTAGCGGATTTTAGGGTAACATTCAGTTATTTCTATCTTTTGCTGGAGTGTGTTAGGGTTAGGGTTAGACTCCCTGTGCAAACAAGTGTGTGTGTGTGTGTGTGTGTGTGTGTGTGTGTGTGTGTGTGTGTGTGTGTGTGTGTGTGTGTGTGTGTGTGTGTGTTTTAGACACTTTATGTAGTGTTTTTAGAGGCGATGCGCATTCAAGACTCTAAAATAAATATGGGTCATATAGGTTAAAAGCATATATCGCTTTCACTTTTGCTTTCGAATTTGCTCAAGTGGGCATCACTAATCAGAGTGCCTATGGGGTGGAGACAAGTGCAGCCTCGTCCGAGGCTCAACCCGTCGCAGTAAAATCCTTCACGGTGGATGACTTAATTGGGTCCAAATCATTCGGGTGTCATCATGAGTGTCTGCAGCAATCAAAATTCTGACGCGGAGGTCCTGGTAATATTCACCGGCGGAACCATAGGAATGACTTACAGTACTCAAGGTAAACCATAACGTCAGCGCTTACACGATTGCGTGGGGGCTCACATTTGATATTAATATTGCACTCTACACGAACATTATGCACAATATTGTATTAATGGCATAAACTTTAATGCATAGGTAATTCACTATGATAATCTTTAAGGTGAACACTGTACCCCCAAATGTATTTGGAAATGTTAAACCTAAAATGTATTATTAATGTCAATATATGTTATACATATCTAATCAAGTGCCATCTGAAAAAAAAAAAAAAAAATGATGCTGGGCAATGGGAGATTTAGGCATGGTCATATGGCGAGTAGAATGATGCTGCAGTAATGGATGCGGCAGTGTCAGGACCGCAGCCCAAGGACCACAATAGGTGGGGCGGGGGTCGTGTTAACAGTGGTCATGAAACCGATTTGGTAACACTTTATTTCGATGGTCCATCTGTTGACACTCTACTAGTTATCAGTATTCATTTAGTTGCATGTCAACAGTGCATCAGTTGACATTCAACAACATTGTTTCAACAGACAAGCAACATACATTCAACTAACTGCCTGTAGATTATAAAGTGCTTTTTAATTTCTAATCTATAGATTTTACAAAAAGTGCATGTTGACTGTCAGTATGTCTTTTTCAACATGTTATTAACTAATAGTCAGCTAACTTTCTGTAGATTGTGTTACCATCTTCTAAATTGTCTACTAACTTATTAAAATTAATCTGTCAGTTGATAGTCTACAGTCATGTCAACATATGATCAACAGCATATTTTATCATCCTTACTTAAGAGCCTCAAATGCATCAAATGAATAATTACTTAACCATCTCATTTTTACCAAAATTACTAGTTTATTATCTGTTGATAGTTAACTAAACATTAGTTGTGCATCTGTTGTGTGTCAACTAATCTAAAGTTTACATTCAGCAGACTATTAGTAGGCATTCTCAACTAAGCATTTGTAGATATATTTTAGGACTATCCAATTAAAGTGAAAAACAGTTGATAACAGTAGAAAGTCTATAAGCTATCAACAGAACACATACAAGCATGCATTAATTGTATGCAATATATTTGCAGTTTAAAATGAAAGTCAATACCAGACAATGGAAATACAATAGAACAAACACTACAGGCAGGATATTGGAGAAAGTTGTTTTATTAACAATATATTTACACAAACCCACTGTTTGCTAGTGTATCCGATCTGAACAGTCTGATTATGTGTGGCAAGTTTGACATCAATTAACAAATATTTATATATAAAACATGGTACAGCTTTACAAGGCAGATATTTTGAGCATGAGCGGCCCCACTGACTTGGACCACAAACTTCTGTACAGCTTGTATTGACTACAGCGTTATTAGAATTATCTTCTCCCTCCCTGCCATCCTCTTGTGATGGTGAAGGAGCCTTGACTGCTTGTGGTGATGGGCCAGGGTGCATGGCCACATCATGATAGTTGCTACCACATTCAAAGCATTTCACGGTGGACTTACATTCCTTGGCGAGGTGAGAAATCGAAGAACAGCATTTGAAACATATTCTTTTGTCCTTGAGGAACGCCTTTCTGACATCGAGGGGTTTGTTTCTGAATGTTCTGCATTTTTTCAAGGGGTGCGGTTTATTGTGCAATGGACAGATTTTGTTAGGATCATCACTGGTTGCACACACATCTGTTTTGTGAACTGAGATGGGTTTGTTGGTTTGGAAACTCTTCACGATGGATCTGTCTGGTTTTGCAGTTGTAACACTGCTTTGATGCATAAAGCTTGGATCATTTCCTTTATTTGCTTCATAGCACACAAAGTTACAGAAATACTCAAAGGGAGGAAAGCGACCGTAATTCCCTTCTTTGTAGCATGACCCAGAAGTCACCCACTTGTCCTGGAGTCCATATGGAAGCTTATCTATAATTGATGCAATTCCACGTGAAGTGTCAAGGTACGACAGACCTGCCATCCTCTTTAGCTCCCTGGATTTCCATTAGCAAATCCCCCAGTTCACGTAATTTAGTGTGGTCTTTAGCTGAAAACCTAGGAAAGCTGTCCAATCGTTGAAACAGTGACCTTTCGATGATTTCTGGTGCAGCATAGCACTCACGTAGTCTTTCCCATGCTTTGTGTAAAGCCAGATTGGGGTTATTGACATGCACTGAGCGGATCCGTTTCACCATTTCGCCAGATTCCTTTCCCAGCCATTTCGTCATGAGGTTTAATTCCTGGGTTGCTGTGAGGTGAACTTCACGAGCTGCACTGGTGAATGAAGAATACCATGACCGATAATTTTCAAGCTTATCATCAAATTGGTACAGTCCTGAATTAACGAGGTCTCGCCGGGCTAAATACTGTGCCAAAGGCTCTACCTGTGGTGGCGTGCTAGCTAGAGGAATGTATTGAGCAATGTAAGGCTTAGCAGGTGTATTCATGATGGGCCTGGTACTCCCAACTTCAACCTTAATCACACCTTCAGACAGATCAGAGAGGTATGTTGCATCTCCGTGTCTTACATTGTATTACTATGCATGTCTATAACATAAACTACTGTTCTCCTTTAAGTAGCGATTACAATGGCTATTAGCATCACTGAAAGCTTGTACACAATGGTAAACAACTGTTTTAGCAACTTATTAAACATCATATTTTTTATGACGCAACAAAGACTGTCCAAATTTGTAGGATCCTTCAAATGCAGCCAACAAATATGTCCTCCTTTTCCCCGAATTGGAAGGATGGGTCTGGTGGATCCTTTCCCGTCCTACCTATCCCATAATTCCTTTCGGCAGAGCGCTTCCAGCATTTTCAAATAATGGCGGACGAAGAGAGCGGTAGCGGAGCGGGAGAGGAATATGCTTTTCAATGTAAGTTTTTAAAAAACTGCCATTTCAAAAAAAAAAAAAAATTACAGCGGTTGTCTTCTTGCTTGCTGTCACGGTTGCTAGGCTAGGCGACAGGATATGAGCAACGGGTAAGGGAGGGAACTGAAAGAAGGGTAGGCTGTCCAAATTCACAGACACCTACTTCCAGGTTTTGCGGTCGTCTGAGGACCCCTCCTCCTTTAACCAGGTAGGAAGGATCCTAAGGAGGATGAAGACCCTGAATTTGGACAGAGCCTATGACTGTGTCATTGCCTTCATGCAGAACTGGGAGCACACAGGAAGTGACTAAACAGGAAGTGATGTCATCACATAAAACAAATAATGTGTCTACAAATGAGGTAGATAAAGGAAAAGTAATTATAAACTTCACATTTCCACTTGAGAAAAATGTACCAAAAAATATTAAAACAGACTATTTGAAAGTTAAATTTCTTAAAGAACAACACAGGTTGCATTTCAAAAACAACTGCAGAAACATGTTATAAGTGGTCCATTTGGTCTCTATTATATGCCTCATAATTTTCCTATAAGGAGAAATTGGTTCGGGTTCTTATGGGTAAAATTTAAAAGTCTCTCTCTCTCTCTCGCTCTCCCTGGGTGTCTTCCTATAATATGCCAGTCATTTTAAAATTATATAATGTAATAAATTCTGACAGTACATCTTTTTTCTCTCTGCAGAACAATTTAATTTTAATAACATGTTTATCCTATATGAAATGAGACATGTGATAAAGATATACAGACATGTGCTTAAACGTAAGCATTTTAAGAAAATTTTATTGATGTGGCAATTTAAAACTGGTCCATAAAGAATTTGATGAAAACTTTTCCTGGTGAACAAAAATTCAAACATCAATTATATGAACAAGACATACAGATTTACTGAAGAATGAAACTTCTTTACGCTTGTGTTTATTAAAAGAGAATTTTATTGATGTGGAAAAATTAACCATATTTCATTGATGTGGCAATTTAAAATTATTTGAACATTAAATGGATACAGATTTACTGCAGAATGAAACTACATTTTAGAAATCTAGTAAGATACAATCTTGTTTTTCACCTAATAAATATTGAAGTCCTGTTTTCTTGTTTAACATTTTAAAGTCAGGGCAAAGTGTTTCAAACTTTGGATACAATTTTTAAAGACATTTCTAAAGGTTCTAAACAAATATTACTAAAAGCAAAACATTTAATCAAAATGTAATAAAAAACAAACAAACATGTTCCTCATTTGGATAAAGAGAAAATCATTTTCTTAATTAATAAATGTAATCATCACTCCATCACAGAAAAGATTATTATCCCCAAAATGATTTTCCAACAATTTTGTAATCAGTAGTTACAGTATACTGTACTGTAAAAATCTCTGAAAATGCAGAAATGCATATGCAGAAATGATTATGATTCCTGAACATAACAATGCACTCAAGTTTATTCATTCAAAAATGTAAAAGCTTACTGTTAAACGCAATGGACATTTGTTTTTAAAGCTTTGCATTTGTTGTTAAAAAAGCTACTATTGCTAAAAAGGAGAAGGCGGACAGATGATAATGGCTGGAAGTGACAGCTAGTATCTTCAGGATCTTGTTGGACAAGAAGTAATCCTTATAAACTCCCCATTCTAGAGAACAGACAGAAAAAAAAATGTAAGCACACTTCTGCATTCTCTGCATTCAATGTGACTGCAGATTAGAGGTCATTTGATCAACAGTCTTAAACTTTAATAATTAATATTCTGAGAAAAAAAAAAGCTTACTTACACACACACACACACACACACACACACACACAGACACATATATGCTGTTAAATATTTCAATTAATAAAGGATCTTGGTAACACTTTATTTTACGGTTTTAGTTGCTTATTAGCATGCATATTAATATAATTTTAGCCATTTCTTAGTATTAATTAAACACATTAAATGCATTATTCTACGTGATCTTATTCTACATCCCTAATCCTACCCAATACCTAAACTTAACAACTACTTTACTAAATATTAATAAGCAGCAAATTAGATATTTATTGAGAAAAAACGTCATAGTTAATAGTGAATAAGTGTTCCCTATTCTAAAGTGTTACCAGGATTTTGTGATACTAAATTATATTTATGGAACCTATTGCTTGTTAACATTTTTTGAGCATAGACCTGAAAATGAAATCTGTTATTGGCAAAGTTGACAAAATTCAGAAACAGAGTTTACATCAGTTACATCAAAATTTTATGTTGTACTCATTTGCGTAAACTGACTCATTAAATCACCATGCAACCTCAACATTAGTAGTGGAAACTTATTTGATAATCTAAGTAATTTTTTTATACTTAAAACACAAGTCTTGGCATTTCCCCATTTAGAAACATGTGTCTAAATACGTGTGTGTGTGTGTGTGTGTGTGTGTGTGTGTGTGTGTGTGTGTGTGTGTGTGTGTGTGTGTGTGTGTGTGTGATTGAAAATGGCCCGTACCTGAATTTGGCCCTAAGCAGCATTTAGGAAGTCCTCAACCTCCTTACGTTCATTAGCTTTTGCCTGAAGGTGACAAAGAGTCCAATTTACGAATTATTACAGGAAGCATGGCTTTTCGTAAGTTTTTAACTTTCGTAACACACATTTGATATTTGCTTTGCTGACACAGAAGATAAATTGACTTTGACAAACACTTCTTCCAATGTGACTTACAAATGAGGAACATCACAGGTAAATACCTTATATAAATTTGCAGCAGTGGCAATGCGTAAGTGTTTGCTTAATACTTTATTTCAGTAGGACTGCACTGGCTGTCGGTTGTGGCACGCATCAAATTCAAGACACTGATGCTTGCATATAGGCTCAGTACCCACCTACCTCCACTCACTACTACAAATCTACACTCCCTCTGGAAGTCTGAGATCCACTAGTGAGAGACACCTCGTCTCATTGTACCATCACAGAAAGGCACAAAATCAATTTCCAAAATATTTTCATTCACCGTTCCTGATTCGGGTGACTGCTGAAAACCCATCTCTTTTGACACTATTTGACTCAAAAAAAAAAAAAAGAAAAAAAGCTTTGTTCTCCTTTTTTCTTATTCTTCCCTTTCTAGCTTGTACTTATCGAAACAATGCCTAATATATATGATATTATGAGCACTTCCTATGTTGATTTGCCTATTTAGGATGAATCGCTTGTTGTATTTCCCAATTGTAAGTCACTTTGGATAAATGTGTCTTCTAAATGAATAAATGTAAATGTAAATATAACTCCACTCAAACTGCTTTATGAATGACAGGACACTGCAGGCACTACTTGTTCAGTTATGGTTACACAAAATGCTCTATTAACTCACCACTTCAACAGGTGTCTTCTTATCATACCCGGTCATGGCCATATCAGCCCCAGCTAACTTCCAAATCTGCAATCCCTCCAAGTCACCACTTGCAGCAAGACTGTGAAACATGCAGAAGAATTTCTACATGAGCAATTATTAACACTCACACTACTATTAACATTTAAGCTCTTGAAGATTCAGTCATGGCATGTGTTCAATACGCTGATCTGTTCATGAGACCTCAACCTCTTTTCAGCAAGACAGCAGCTTTAAATGTGGAAAATTGTGAAATTTACAAGCAGTTTCTGAGTGAAATTTGTTTCTACACCATTTTTTTTTCACTGTATAAAGACTCTCTGTCTGATATGCCATGAGATACTTCTTGTTGTGTTTAAAGTCAAATTCCAAAAATATCTGTCCTAATGCTATGTTGTTTGGGAGCATTTTAAAAATTAAATAAAGTCCCTGAATGACTGGTCAGACCTGAGTAAATGCTACAGAAGATGGACATTGTGTGTGTGTGTGTGTGTGTATGTGTGTGTGTGTGTGTGTGTGTGTGTGTGTGTGTGTGTGTGTGTGTGTGTGTGTGTGTGTGTGTGAGAGAGAGAGAGAGAGAGAGAGAGAGAGAGAGAGAGAGAGAGAGAGAGAGAGAGAGAGAAATTATCTTTATTTAATACAAAATTCTAAGAAAAACCACATCTTATACAAAAAAACACCTCATTCAATTATGCTATATTCTCAGCAAAAGACAGTACATCATTTTCAACCCAGCACAACAGATTTTCTACACTCCAAATATCTTCGAACTTGCCCACCTCCTTCATAGACTGATAAAAAATAAAATCATGTCTTATCCTTGCTTTTATAAGCCCTTTAAAAACCAGTTCAACTTGACAATTTGTATCATGAAGGATTTTATGCCTTCTACTAATATAAATCGCCATTTTTGTTTGTCCTAAAATGAAATTTAACAAGCGTCCTTTCCTCTTTTTTTTTTTTCCATGCTTAAATCCAAAAATGAACACAGTCATTGAAAACATTTCATCAACAGAAAAAAATAAAGCTTCTAATAAAACAAAAAGAGATCTCAGCCTCTCACAATGCATGAAACAGTGAAAAACTGTCTCTCTTTCAGCACAAAAGGGACATTTATCTTGCACAGTTGGATTCAAAACTGCAATGAAAGCATTAACTGCTATGATACCATGTAACACACGCCATTGAAGATCACCAACTTTTTTAGTCAATGGTGGCTTGTAAAAAGAACCCCAAAAAGGCTGAATACCATCCTCAACCCTTAAATGCTCTCTCCAGGGTGTATCCATACGTTGTAACTTTTCCTTATTAATCACTTTTACACACATTTTATACAAACTCATACCCCCCATTGAATCAAAAACAATGTCTCTTGGAGCCTTTGAGGCAGCAGAAGAACACTCCATGGTTGAAAGAGTCTGTGGTATCACCATGCTCGGAAATCGATCCACGGAATTTGAAACAGTTTGTAGTGATAAAAAAGTCCAGTCCTCTTGACGCAATGTCTCTCGAAGCTTCTTAAGCAGAAGATGAACCGTCCTTGTTGATCTTATGCCCAGTTTCCGAGCAACTTCGTTAGAATTGTCCAAATTATTACCTGCCACTTCTATTAAACTTTTCATTTTCACCATCTTTGCGTTTATCAGAACTTGCTTTAACCAAAGTGTTGTATTATCACATAAATCTAAACGTGCACCATTAATTAAAGGCTCTTCTAGAAACCAATGTAAGGACTTATGGGACAAATCTCTTCTGGTCTGCACCAAACACCAAACTTTTCTAATACTCTCATAAAAAGGAGAAATAGACTTCAAATCAAATTTAGTAAAATCCAACCAGAAAAGGTTTCTACCAAACCCCCATCCACCAACCTTATTTATAAGACACCCAGCTACACCAGTCCAAGACACATTTGAATTGTATAAAAATTTCTGAACAAACTGTAGTCTAAATGCTGCCTTTCTACTTATAAGATCTACAATGCCTTGCCCACCTTCCTCCTTCGGGAGGTACAGCACAGCTCTAGGTATCCAGTGTAATTTATCCCAGAAAAAATTGATCATTTTAACTTGTATTTTTTCTAGAGTCCCTACAGGGGGCTCTAAAACAGATAATCTGTGCCACAAAGATGAGGCTATCAAATTATTAATGATCAATGCCCTTCCCCTAAAGGACATTTTGGGCAACAACCATTTCCATCTATCCAACCTCCCCTCGACAATTTCACTAATATTCTCCCAATTCTTCTGGTTAGTAGACTCATCCCCTATGTAAATACCAAGATATTTCAACCCACCCTGTGACCAACTCATTCCACCTGGCAAGACCAAATTTTTCTCCCTCCATTGTCCAACCAGGTATGCTGCACTTTTTGCCCAGTTAACTCTTGCAGATGAAAACTTCCCATATCTATTCACAACATCAAAAAGCTTATTTATATCACTTTGCCCATTGATTAATATCATTATATCATCCGCATATGCTGACAATTTTATTGGTGGAAAGAAACTTTCACATTTAAAACCCTCTAACTCCGCTCTGATTTTATGTAGCAAAGGTTCTAATGATAGTGAATACAGCATCCCTGACAGTGCGCAGCCTTGTCTTATGCCTCTGTGAATTTTAAAAGGACTAGACAAGCCACCATTGATTTTCAGAATACTTTCAATGTCACTATAGAGCACTTTAATCATAGCAATAAAATCAGTTGGAAAACCAAATGCCTTAAAGGTATGCCATAAAAATTGATGTTCAACACGGTCAAAAGCTTTCTCCTGATCCAGAGAAAACAAACCAACCTTTTGACCGAATAATCTAGAAACTTCGAATACATCTCTAATCAACGATATGTTGTCCACTATTGATCTGTTGGGCACACAATAAGACTGGTCTGTATGAATGACCTGTCCCATTACCTCTCTCAGTCTGTTAGCCAAAGTTTTTGATAAAATCTTGTAATCAGTGCATAACAAAGACACTGGCCTCCAATTTTTGACCTCTTTGAGGTCACCTTTCTTTGGGAGCAGTGTTAGAACTGCTCTCCTGCAGCTCATTGGCAGTCGCCCTTCGATCAAGCTACTGTTTAACACTGTCAGCAGATCTTCTCCCAGAAAGTGCCAGTATGCCTTATAAAACTCTGCAGGCAACCCATCCAAACCTGGTGCCTTTCCATTCTTCATATTTTGCAGTGCCTCAAAGAGCTCCTCTGCTGTTAGAGGACGCACCAGATCAGCACACGACTCCTCCACCACTTGTGGAAGATCTAGAAGGAAAGGATTTGCTGACTGATCCTCCACACATTCACAGGCATACAGCTCCTTATAGAAACCAACAGCCCTATTCCGAATGTCAGAGTCCCTAGTCAGATCTATCCCATCCACAGAACGTAAACACTGAATGCTTTTTCTTTGGCCATTCTTTTTCTCCAGACTGAAGAAGAATTTGGACGGTGCATCCATTTCAGAAATGCTCTGAAATCTGGACCTAACCAGCGCCCCTTGAGCTCTACTGTCCAACAGATCAAATAGTGCAACCTTTTTTTCTTTAAGAGTCTGTATTTGGCCTTTCTCACCATAGATTCCACTCAAAAATTGGAGCTCTAAAATATCTTTCTCTAAAACTCTAATGGTTTTAATAGTGTCCCTAGTGACATTAAGAGTATACTGTTTACATAATTCTTGTATCCTTAGCTTTCCGATATCCCACCATTGCTGTATAGATGTAAACTTACACTTTTGAGTTTTCCATCCCATCCAAAAAGAAAACACACATTTTCCAAAAGAAGCATCCTCCAGTAAGGCGCTATTAAAGTGCCAATAAGCACTTTTATGCTTTACAGACTTAATAAACATACAAGCTTCCACCACTGCATGATCAGAAAAACCAACAGGATAAATACAAGAAGATTTAAAACATTGTAACTGATGCTTAAAACAATATAAATGATCCAATCTTGCCAATGAAACAGAATTTTCCTTAACATGAGACCAAGTATATTGTTTTTCTTTAACATGAAAGTTTCTCCAAACATCACAAAGTTGGTATTTTTTAATGATGTTTAGCAATTTACGTCTTGAAGCTCCATGAGGTTCAATGTGATTTCTATCAATATCATAACATGTGCAGTTAAAATCACCAGCAAGTAGTACAATGTTTCCCAAATCGCACTGCTTCAGATTCTCACACAATGTTTCCAAAAACAACATCCTTTCAGTTGATTTAACAGGAGCATATACATTAATCAATTCCATGGTAATACTCTCAAACTTTGCTATAAGCTTAAGTGCTCTACCCTCAATTATCTCAAACACATCACATGACAATGGTAAAAAGTTTTTTGAAAATAAAACAGCCACCCCAGCACTAAGAGCAGTCTTATGACTGAAAAAAATATTTCCTTCCCAATCCTTCAGCCATTCCACTTCATTTTCTTTTGTACTATGGGTCTCTTGTAAAAAGACAATATCTATTCTTTTAAGCTGAATTAGGTCATAGAGCTGCATTCTCTTTTTAACATCCCTCATCCCATTCACATTCAAGGATGCAATCTTAAAACTGCTCATTATGAGGGAAGAAAGCAGCAATAAAAAGACACAACATAACATTGCATTACTCTTGTGAATCATTCTGCATTGTCTGAGAACGCACCTTTTGTACAATTTTTTTTAACCTATACACCTCTGGATTTGTCAACCCCTCTTCACCTTTTTGTTTCATTATGACTTTTGCTGAATCGATGAACAGAGATAGATCAGGGAAAAAATCTAATACCTCAACATTTCTCATCCCTTTTGTGCGCTGTAAAAAACTCTTCATCTGGTCTAAACTATAGCCAGTGAAATCTTGTCTCTCATTTTTCTGCACAGCGACTCCAAAAAAAAACTCCTGCTCACTTTCTGAATCGGACACCTCAGAGCTTTGTGTATTGTTCTCATTTTGCATCTTTTTTTTCAATTTTTCTGTTTCTTCACAAGGGTTAGATTTTCTTTTCACTGCTGGAACTTTAAAAAAGTTTTCATCTTCTTTAAACATCTCATTTTCTGCCTCATGGAACTCAACATCCACCACTTCATCATTCCTCTGGTTTTCTTTTTCACATCCCTTTTTTCCTTCTTCCTCCTTATCCTTATTCACACTCATTTCGGGTAATTCATTAACCTCTCCCTCCTTTACTACATCAGTCACATGCTTAATATTCTGAACTGGAGGAACATTTTCAGTTGCTGTACTTGCCACATTCACTTTTTCAGGACAAGCACGCACTAAGTGCCCTTCTTTTTTACAACCATAGCACTTCATATTTTCAGTTGTTGCAAAAATCACGTATTCAAAGCCATCTACTTTGAACTTGAAAGCAACATTGATCTCTTCAATCTCTGCTTTCAAAATCATATAGACTTGCCTACGGAAAGAAACCACATGTTTTAACAACGGTGATTTACAACCCAGAGGAACTTTCTTTATTGCAGAAGCGAACTGTCCATATCTGGACAGTTCACGTTGCAACACTTCGTCACTAATAAACGGAGGTACATTAGAAATCAGGACTTTTCTTGCCGGGTTCACAAGTGGAAAAATCTTAACGAAACTATCGTTAAGAACTATGCCGCTTTCTACCACATCATTCACCTTTTCAACTTTATCTAAGAACAGTACAACCGCACCATTCATCCTAGATGCTGACCGGATACTATCATGGCCAACCACCTCCCCTACCGCTAAAACAACTTCCTCAACTGGGCAGTCAACCCCGACCGGCACTTTAAGCCCATGCCGGCGGGTAAGTTGCTCAAAACTCGCCTTCTCCGCCATTGCCATGGCCGCCAGTTAAAAACTGGCCAAAACAACTGATTTGTCCGCTAATCCTGCTTTCGGTGTTTTGTAAACATATACCAGGAAGAAAAGATATAGGACACGTAAAGAGAAAAAAAACACATAAATGTGACAGACCTTAGAATGAAAAAACAAGACTCCACAGCCACTCTCCAAACCGCACTCCACTCAGCAGACGCTCACGCATGCGCACACGAGAGAGAGAGAGAGAGAGAGAGAGAGAGAGAGAGAGAGAGAGAGAGAGAGAGAGAGAGAGAGAGAGAGAGAGAGACCGGCAGAGCTCTGTTCCAGTATCCTGCAATTCAGCACGGGAGAGGTGAGCTCCATGCTTCCTCAGCAGTTCCACAACATCCTTATGTCTGCATGCAGAAAAAAGTGACAAAGAAACAGGAAATCTTTAAAAAGGAAGATTCTCCTTCAGTCTGTATAAAATTGACAAACATTTTCATTAATACATTAAAAAAATGTGAGTGGTGCTTAATCATACATAATGTTGCCACCTCAATGTTTAGGACATGTATTTAGGTGTTATGGTGTAGATGCTAAGGTGTTCAGAGTGGTTTCAGAGTGGCTATTTGGTTGCTAGGATGGTCTGGGTGTTTTCTAGATTGCTTAAGTTCCTCCTTCAGTGTAAGTCTGTGGATGTTCCGTCTGTCTGTCTGTTTTATTATCCATTATGTAAAATTGTGAGCCTAACCACTTCAAAAAGTCATAGTACACCTCTCAACAGCAAGCTACATGATATGAGGTATCATTCATGACTGCAGCAAAAATGTCACCAATGTGTTATTAAAAATTAACAAAAACTTTTGTTAGGGGTCTGCTAAAAATCTTCAACTTACATACTTACAGCAAACCACTATACATTGCTAAAGCAGATTACCCGTAAGGTTTTAATAAAGTATTGCCAATTGCACATAGGCTGGCAAATGTCTTGACCGACGAGCTGCGCAAATCCATGTTCATTATCAGTGTGAATGTGCGCAGCTCAAAAGTACACTTTTTAAAAAAATTTTTTAATTTTTTTTAATTTTTTTAGCTCACTAAGCCTGCATTCATGTGATCTAAAAAAGAGCAAACGTATATATATATATATATATATATATATATATATATATATATATAGTGAAATATTTTTACTATTTAAATGAACTGCTTTCTAGTTGATTATATTTTAAAATGTAACACTGTAATATATACAAAAAGCTACATTTACAGCATAATTACAGTCTTTAGTGTCAGGTGATCTTTCAGAAATCATTCTAATATTCTGTTCAAGAAACATTTATTATTATTATAAATATTTAAAACAGTTGAGTAAATTTTTTTCAGGATTCTTTGATGAATTGAAAGATATAAATAATAGCTTCCCTTCCAAGAGAATATCGAACTGCGTCCACTAGCAGTTGCTTGTGGGGAACACCTTCTGCGTGACTCGTGTCGGAAACATATATCCAAAAACTACAATAGTAGCCTATTGGCCAGTGACAGCCTATGACGTCACTACCAGCGTGATTTGTTGAGAACACACGTCAAATAGTATAAATAATTAAAAAATAATTTCAATCAAAAAAATGCAGGCTTGATGAAAAGAAGAGACTGTTCAAAAACTTTTGACTTGTAGTGTTTTTTTTTTTTTCATACTGTGCAACACTGCATGCACAACCACAAAAACTGAAAAATGGTTTGGTTTCAATCTTGCTTTCTTGTTTAGAAGGGCTTTAGGTTTTGAATATCTGTGTGTATATGATATATCCAAAAATATAATAATATGGTTTTTGCAACAAAAGGTGTTTGCAACAAAATATAAATGTTTGCTTTTGAGATGTGTTTGTGATATTTTGAATGCAGTGCTTCATTTTGCAAGAGATATGAGGCATTTTGCAATTTGTGTGTAAAGATTTGAAGATGTGTGTAAGCAGTTGAAAAAACTTTAATACTAAACATCCATTCAGGAGAGATTTGTTGTAATTGCGGTTTATGCACGACTCTAAATCTGACTAGTGTCAAAGCTAGAAAGCTAGCAAAAACAGACTTACAGGAAGAACAGGTTTAGCTGTGATCTGTAAAATGCAACTAATCTGAAATGTTTTAAACTCACACAGTCTGAATCACAAAGAATCTTTGAAGTTGTGTTCAGGTAGAAAACAGGAACATGCAAAACTACATGTTTTTAAAATCGACTAAGGGTCATGTCTGACACAGATCAGATGTGTTTATGAGAGATAACATGCACTGGATAATGGATTATATAAATATTTAAAAAGTCCACGTTAACTGACAGGTTTTGAACAGTTATATAAATACACCTTTTTATTACACAAAACTACTCCATATAACAAATGGATTATGCATTGCACGAGTTCAATGCAACTCACAGAAGGCATTTAGTAGAAATGATAAAGGCAAAGAAAGAAAAAAGTGCCCCCAACTGCTCCCCAGGCACTGCAGCAACGGCTGCCCACGGCTCCGGGAGTGTGTTCACGGTGTGTGTGTATGTGTTCACTACTGTGTGTGTGCGCACTTGGATGGGTTAAATGCAGAGCACAAATTCCTAGTATGGGTCCCCATACTTGGCCTCACGTCACCTCCTTTCCTTCCTTATCTTTTGATTCATGTTGTTTTTATATGGTTTAGAAGAAGAAGAAGAAGAAGAAAAACATATATATATATAATACACACACCCGGAGCAGTGGGCAGCCATTGCTGCGGCACCTGGGGAGCAGTTGGGGGTTCAGTGCATTGCTCAAGGGTCTCACCTCAGTCGTGGTATTGAGAGTGGAGAGGGCGCTGGTTATTCTCTCCCCCCACAGACAATCCCTGCCGGACCTGAGACTCGAACCCGCAACCTTCCGGTTACAAGTCCGACTCTCTAGCCATTAGGCCATGGCTGCCCCCATATTATATAAAATTTAGTTTAAAAAAAGTATTTATGAATGTTATAAATTATAGCTAATAATGCTGATGATACACAAGGCAACTTTTTGGGCAATGTTGCCATCAACGGGCAACGAGGTGAGACACAGTTACCCATTCTCAATGGGAAAGCGCACAAGCATCAACAAAATCAGTTAGCGTACACATTTAAGAGAAATTCTAACAAATAAGTAAGCTAAACATGATTTACCTGAGCTGAACAGCATTGCGAAGGGGTTTATCACCAAAGCGATCTTTTGTAAAGATGGTGACCCCTTTGGATAGCAGATACTCCACTACATTCAGATTGCCCTCACATGCGGCGATGTGAAGGGGAGTGCGGCCATCATAATCTGCCTTACTCAAGTCAGTTGCCTATTAAAAAGGAAGACATCTATCATTTCCTGTCTCTTTTTTGCCCAATTCTATTTAGTACAACAAAGTGCAAAATCATCAAGGGTAAAAACAGTTTGAGGCAACAATCTAATTTATTAATTGTAAAAGGAAATAAATTCAGTTGTAAGAACTGTAGGAATAAAGAAGAAATTTAAAACATATTTTATGATGCTTAATAGTTTGCTTTTTGCTTCTCTTTCTAAACATACAATACATAATGCCATTTTTTCTTTATCAAGCACTGTTGCTCTAAGGTCTTAAATTTTGTCTGAAAGCAGGTTTTTGGATTTCTTGGTAAAGAGATATCTGTTTGGACGGAGTGGCTGTATGGCAGATGGGCCATTCTGATTGACAGTTGGTGTTGTAATGAAATTTAAAGAATGCTTGTGTGGAAGTGTCTTTAACAAAAAGTCACAGTACAGTCCTTGCATAGGCTTTTACCACAAGCATCCCAATGCTCACCATATTCCTTATGGCCTCTAAAGCCTCAGTGTCTCCATTCTTAGCAGCAGCACAGACCAGAATGGGCATTATTGCATCTCGTATGGCTTCAAGCTCCTAAGGACATCATTAATATTATAGTGGATTACAAGTGTTCATCAAATCCTCTTCTGGTTCTGAATATTTGGAGATATACAAACTAGACAAGAATAAAAAATAATGGAAGCAGAAGTCTGCTATATGGTCCACTCACCTCTTTACAGCCAATGCTAAGGGTCTTGGCTATAATCTGAATAAAGCGACTGTCGCTAAGAGAAAACTTTGCCCCCTCTAGGTCAGCCACCATCTCACCTCGCAGATTGCGACTCATGTTCTAATGAACAAATAACATGTTTTGAAACCATAAAGTAACATTACTAACACTGTACTGTGCAAGCTGTCCAGGGAGACTCAGAATAGTCACTCCCTGTGTATTTTTCACAAACATTTCTTTGCATACCCTTTTCTTCTCTTCTAAAGAGAGGTCTTGCTTTGCCAGCACATAGGAGAGTTTTGAAAGAGCAGCTTCCGGGGTCATATCAAATCCAGCAACCACACCGGCCTTACTCAGAGCCTGAGAAGGAATATTAAAGGATTACACACTCTTGGAAACACCCACATGAGTCCTTTCCCAAACAAACACCCGTACCTGGCCAGTGGCATATGATATTGTGACCGTGCCTCTGAGGCACTGAGTGCAGTTGACCATGATGAGTCCTCTCTCGGTCGCTTTACGGATCTCATCCAGCAGGTCAGCGCGGTTGTCTGGGGCATTGCCACTGCCGTAGGTCTCCAAAATGACACCCTCCATGGAAGCCGACAAGAAGACCTTGACCTGAAGAGAGAATAGATCTCACTGAAACATCTTAAAACTTCTGTCAATATTTATTTAAATATTAGTTAAACCACTTAAAATCAACAGAAAATCTTCACACACTACTTAATTCCCATAATGTAACCTAACGCTAAGTGAACCCATAACTAGAAAAAAATGGAGGACGGCATTTTATTTTATCTTTAGGGATTAGCGTTTCCCACTGGTAATGCTTCTTTTTCAAATATAGTATTATTTACTACTATTGCCAACATCTTACTGTATTATTTATAAAAAACACAACAACCACATTGTTATTTATTATATATTTCGTATTAGTTATAAAAAAAAACACTTAATCTGATTAACTTGTTCCTCTTCTTACCTTATGACTAAGGTGTGTAATGATTTGGAAAATGTGTAATTTTTACTCAGTGATTACACCATTTGCCATTTCATATGTAACACTTTACAAGATGATGTCATTTGTTAACATTAGTTAATGTGAATAATTAACATGAACAGACAATAAACAATACATTTATTACAGTATTTATTAATCTTTGTTAACATTGTTAAAAAAAACAAAAAAAAAAAAAACGTCTAAGGTTACTTACGTAACCATGGTTCCCTGAGGACAGGGAACGAGACGCTGCATCCTGGTGGACACTATGGGAACTGCCTTATAGGATTTTTAGAAAAAAAACCTACACTCAGGGGGGCTCTTCACCACTCACGTGGATTTCAGAAAGTGCTCAGAGACTTGCGTGTGCACTTACCATTTTATGTGGGTTTTAGGGAGTGCTCAGAGGTTTGCTTGAGTACTCACCACTATTGTGGGTTTGAGGAGGTGCCCAGGCTTTAGCGTGGGAAACCATGTTTACAATGGTAGCAGTTTGCTCGCAAGAGGCATTGATATTCACTGGAGAGAAGCTCGAGAGTGGAGGTCTCAGGACGATAACCCTCACTGAGGGGAGACCTGGCTACACTCCACGCTAGGAAGTACCAAACTCACCTAAGAGTCTACATATAGGACTCTGCAGAGTGGAGGCTTCATGAAATGAATCTCTAAAGAGAGAAAAAGCCTAACAACACTCAGCCTTGGCAGAGGGGCTGTTAGCACAATACCAAGAATAGTTAGCGAGGCTCAACAGGGCCTACCAGCTATTATACTGTGAGAATGGGTCTAAAAATGAGCTCTTAGAGAGTGAAGGTCTCAATACAACGACTCTCGGAACGAGAGGAGACCTGAAACACTGTGCTACCAAGACAAAAGTTGGGAAAAACCAGGGGTTTACAACCAACTCAAAAAATGGGAACAGAGGGACTGCATAACCCATACCAAAAGGATTTTAGAAAAGAACCCGACACTTAGGAGGGAACCTTACCAGCTATGTGGATTTTAGGGAGTGCACATAGACTCGCGTGTGTACTCACCACTCATGTGGGTTTTAGGAAGTGCTCAGACTAATGGGCACTTACCACTAAATGTGGATTTTAGAAGGGTCCCCAAAGCTCAGCCAGGGCCCCCATACAAATGTTTCATAATGGTAGCAAGACTCACAGTAGACCTATGTACTAGAAGCGGAGCTTAAGGAGAGTGGAGGCTTCAGCAAAAGACTCTCTAAACGAGAGGTGGCCTGACAACGTTCAATCCTTAGGGAAAGAGCTCTCAGGAGTGGATATTTAGCCACGCTCAACACTAGAAGCAGTTGGTAAAGCTCACCGAGCCAACATGAACTACTTAAGTGGAGCTCCCAAGAGCGCAGGCTGCAGTTAGATGATTTCTCAAATGAGAAAAAGTCAAACAGCTCTCAGTCTAGACTGTAAGGAAGATGTGTGAGAGCAAAGGTCCTCAGCAAAACGCCACAGGCGAGAGGGGACCTAACAGCAGCACTTAAGAGTGGAGGCTTCAGCAGAAAGACTCTCTTAAAATGAGAGGAGGCCTGACGGCACTCATATCTAAAGCTTCAACTCTAGAGGCAGTTAGTGAAGCTAAACAGCCTACATAAACTACCTGAGTGGAGCTCTACAGAGCGAAGGCTGCAGCTAGACGATTCTCATTGTGAGAAATACGTCTAACAGCTCTCAGTTTAGGCCAGAGGAAAGACTGTGAGAGCAAGATCTTCATCATAACGCCACTAGGCGAGAGGAGACCTAATCAGCAGCACTTAAGACTGGAGGCTTCGGCAGAAAGACTCTTTACCGAGAGGAGGCCTAACAACACTCCGTTCGATCTCACTCTGAAAGGGGGTAAACTCCTAAGAGTGGAGGTCTCACTTGTATGAACACAATAATCAAAGGCAAGGGACCTGACCACACTCAACACCTAAAGGCGATTAATTATGCAAAAAAAATAACAGATTGCCTTAGTGGAGTTTCAGAGAGTGGAGGCTTCAGCAGAGCGATTCTCGACTCGAAGAGGCCTGACAACGCTCACCGTGGCAGAAAAATCTAGGAGTGGAGGTCTTAGAACAACACAACTCACTAAAATGAGGGGAGACCTAACTACACTCAACCCCAGTATAGTAATGAGGGGGTGGAAGTCTCAACAGCACAACTCTCAGCGAGAGGAGGCCTGAATAAAAAACTACTCCCAGGGAGTTTTACTAAACTTTCCTTTCTCTAATATTAGAAGCAGAGCCCTGGGGAGCGTGGGCTTCAATGCACTGACTCAAAAGGTTGCTTACATTAAAAAAGGGGTGGAGATCTCAACCCAAACCTCCCGCCTTTACACTTAAAATAAAGAGCGGAGTCTCTGCCAGACTCTACCATGGGACGGGGAGTCTGCCACACCCAGTAGGTGTGTAAACATGCATATGCAGGTATAAATAATGCCTAAGCCGAGCTCAAAAACAGCGGAGGCTTCAAAGGATAACTCTCCAGAATGAGAGGAAGCCTGACAACGCTTAACCTCTTACAGGAGTTATTTACAAGTGGAGGTCTTGGTACACTATCTCACAAACGAGGGGAGACCTGGCTACGCTCGACACTCAGGGACAGTAATGCTCAGTATGGAGCCCAATTACTAAGTCTCACCCAAGCGGAGCTGGTAGACAAAACGAAACGTACATACATATACATATATACACACCCACATATATGTCAGTTCATGTACCGGCCATCAGATTGAGCTTATCAATCTCATCATCGGCCCAGCCCAAGAGTCTTATGGGGGGAAAAAGGCAGGTGGCCGAACGAACGTGAGGGAGAAGGGAGAGGAGACCCTAGGTACCCGCTCCAGGCCTGCCTCTGCGCCTGCACTGGATCGTTTCCCTAAGATCCCCTCTCCTATATCGTGCGTCACGTCTCCTCTGAGACCTACTCCTTCCAGGAGGAGGGCCTCGAGTGGCCACGCTAGCTGCCTGGCCCTGCATCTGGCCCTCAGACCAGGACGTATCCCATGCCTTCTCGATCTCTTTATGCAGATCGGAAAGGAATGGGAGGCTCACGGGTGGTGGCCTGTTATGGCCAGGAAGAAATAGCTCATCTAATCTACCATGAGTAATCTCTCCGTGCGCGCGCCTCCACTGCAAATCCAAACGTGCAGCAGCGCATTCCATAGCAGCCATCAACTCCACATACGTGGGGCAGGCAGGCTGAATGGACTCAGAAGATTCCTCTTCGTCCATATCAACCACTTCCTGCTCACCCTGGCTTGAAGCCAAAAGAGCACTCACTGCCAAAAGAGCACTCACTGCTGGATCAGAGAATGTAAGAGATAATACATCCTCAGTCAGCAGCTCACCCTCGTCGGCCGCTGGCGAGCGTGAGAGACTAACACCTCTCTCAAACTCGTCAGCGAGCTCCACCTGAGAACCCCACGATCTCAATCGCCGGGCAGCCTCGGCTGCCGCAGGACCCGAGCTACGTGGGGCAGATGAATGTCCCAATTCCCTCGAGAAAAGGGACAAACGAAAGCGGAGCTCTCCCTCAAGAACAGAGCGCGCGTGCTCTTCACCCAAACACATCACACAAAGGTTGTGTGCATCATCGAGTGTCAGACTTCTCTGACACGGATCCGCACACTTCCTGAACTGTTTAACTCTAGGCATCGTCATTTTACTCACGCTTAGAACAAGGAATCTGAAGACAAAAAAGATGGTTGATGTATTCACAGGCACCTGTTTTATACTGGTAGGCACCTTGTTAATGAGGTCATAGGCTGTGGCTAATGTCAAAGTTCATTGTCGTTGTTCTATTAGAGCTTCAGAACCAGTCACGCTGAAGGCAGTTCCAATAGTGTCCACCAGGATGCAGCGTTGAGTTCCCTAGGGAACTAATGTTCTTCGTTAGTTTATATTAGGTCACAGTGCATTAACTAATGTTAACAAACACGTGTGATTTTAATAATGCATTAGTAAAGGTTGAAATTAATATTAACTAGGTCAGTGTACTTTTGCGTACATTCGTTTTCAGTTTTTTAACCATAAGGGGAAAAAATTTAAAAAGAATGGTTATTGTATTTTTAAATGCTATGCTGAAAACGATATTAATATAACGATAAAAATTTACGATAAAAATGAACCAAACACAAAATTCTGGCCGAAAAAGTAAAATATTGACTTCTTTTCAGATTTTTGTTAAAGATTTTTTGCACTTTTAATAAACATATGAAAAATGCACAAATTAATATAGAAAAAATGTTGATTTTAACAAGTTTTCTTTGGCAAATTTAATAATGCTTCTCCTGCACATTTGGTTGAGAACTAGAGCCATCAATGGAACCAAAGTCCCTTTGGTTGGAACAATCCAGAGACTTAAAAAAAAAAAAAAAGACTGAGGAATATGTAATAAGCATTTCATAGGCTACATGTTTTAAGGCGTGAAAATTATTAAGATCATAAAAATATCAAAGCAAAAGCAGTTATACAGCACGTCAGTAGAGCGAGCGTCTGTATAGAGACACTAAAAAAGGTATAAATTAAATGTAGCATTTACATAAATTTAAAAACAAGCTTTAAATATTTTTTATGATTTTTAATGAAATACATTTAAATAAATTTTAGGGTATAATCATTTTTGAATAATGAAAATCAGTTTGTGTCTGCTTATTCTATTCATCAGTGTTTAAACCATTAAAGAAGAAACTGCATTTTCCGTATTTCATTTCTAGGTTAGAATTTTTCTAAATTGTATATATTTTTTCAAAACTATATGAATTTAATCAATATACTGAGTACATTTTCAAAAACTTGGTACATGTTTTTATAATTTATAAAATAATTTACCTTTATTGACCGATAGGATTTCAATTTCATACTGATTTTAAGGTCTTGTGGAGAAACACAACTTTAATTTGACACATTCTGTTAAAGTGTCCTATTTGGATGACTAGCCCATCACGTCACCACATTGTTACACTTAAAGGGATAGTTCGGGCATTTAAGACATAAAGTTGTATGCAATCCTTATCAGCACTATAGTGTATACACACTGACCCACACTGCGTTCACCTCCCTGGTCAGAGTTCTGGCCGCTGGAAGTTTTTCAAGAAAGTAGTCACGGTTAGTTTCCGGGGCCTCAAAACTGTGCGTTTTTACGTGAAAAAAATATATGCGTTTCAAAGCTTGATTAATTTACATCACAAAAAACACTCCTGACAAAAATCATACCTCAGTTTTAATCGGCACTATATTCTTTCCGTTTCCATCAATCCGCGCTGCTGTCAGTTCGCACGTTCCGATCAGCTGTTGATAGCGCGACTCGCTGACAACATGTCTGACTACGAAACTTCTGATGATGAAACCAATTTTAGCACAATGTCAGACGGAACAGACGATATATATATATTTATATTAGACCTCGTTTCACGTGATTTCCACAGGAGTCTAAACATCAGATTGTTTACTGTACAGTTTAGACATGGGATCTCCAGTCCTCGTGAGCTACTGTCTTGCTGGTTTTAGTTTTTCTCTGATGCAACACACACCTGACTCAAATCAACGGGTTATTAGCAGGCTTGTACAGAATGTCTCATTTGAGAAAGGTGTCCTGTCATAGGAAAACATCGCGCTGCAGGAATGTAGCTCACGATGACCGGAGTTGGAGATACCTGGTTTAGACCTACATGTATGTGACTTCAAGCACACTTATAAACACGATGATACCGACGCACGTTCCGCATAGTTACAGACAATAACAAATATAGCAAAGCATCATATTTTGTTGTGTTATATAGATTCAATTTAATTCATTAGTTATGACATTTGCCGATTTTCTCACCACACAGACAGTCGATTATTGTCGATGCTATCACTGCCCCGGTTAGAATATTCTCAGTAACGTTAGCCTAAAAACCGACGTTAGCTTCAAAATAAACCTGTCGTATGCGACATAAAGTTAGTAAATAGAGCTTACCCGTGGTACTGGTACAGCAGAACTCTTTAAAATCCATTTTTTAATTTTTCCTCCTTGGTTGGGGATGTAATCGTCTTCGCTGAAGTAAGCACTGCACACACGAAAATCCTTGATACTGGATATATTAGCTCCCGCAGAGTAGCCGATGGCAACCAGCCAAAGCTGTCTCATAACTATATCAGAAACAGGAAAACGATGGAATCTGAACGGCGATCCCTGCACATTCTTGTGGTCACAACCTGGGAATTTACAAGTTCGCACCATTGTTAATTTTCTACTTTTTACGTCGTTGTCATTCGAGTGTGTAATGGAACAGCTGATCGGAACGTGCGAACTGACAGCAGCGCGGATTGATGGAAACGGAAAGAATATAGTGCCGATTAAAACTGAGGTATGATTTTTGTTAGGAGTGTTTTTTGTGATGTAAATTAATCAAGCTTTGAAACGCATATATTTTTTTCACGTAAAAACGCACAGTTTTGAGGCCCCGGAAACTAACCGTGACTACTTTCTTGAAAAACTTCCAGCGGCCAGAACTCTGACCAGGGAGGTGAACGCAGTGTGGGTCAGTGTGTATACACTATAGTGACGATAAGGATTGCATACAACTTTATGTCTTAAATGCCCGAACTATCCCTTTAAGTGTGTGTGGCCCAACAGTCCCACAGAGAAAAGAATTAATGACACTGAAGATTAAATTAAAGCCCTGGTGGACCAAATACTCACTACAGCCCATCTGGAGCTGCAACCAAACACCTGCACACCCAAGGACATTTCAGAGTCATCATAGGCACACAGGGCCTAAAATTAACACTCGCCAAGCGCCAAATGCGAGTATAAATCGGCGTTGGCGAGTATATGTAACAGTGAGCATGTTTACATGCACATTATTAAGCTGATAACTCACAAATATCAGCTTATCAAAATAACCAGTTTTCCCCATTTACATGCAATACAAGATGCGTTTACATGGCTTCATTGATAAATCAGGTTATTTCCCTGTAGTGACGTCAATCGCGATGCAATTGTGTCCCGACGCCACTTCCACATGCCGGGGCAACCGTTGTTCCCCTCCCAGACCTGTAGGCACTCATCAGCTCTTATCAGCATTGCCTATGCGACTTGCTGGTTCCGCTTAACACGCTAAGGCGTTGTTACAAAGGCACTGAATGACCTTGTACAAGGCAGGTCACGACTCAGAAGTTCTCAAAGAACTTTATATTGCTACGTACCTCATGCTTGAAGCAACGAGAGTGACCGCGTGGGCTCTGGGTCATGCCATGTCCACCATGGTGGTCCAGGAACGCCATTTCTGTCTGTGTCTGACGAGGGAAACCGACAAACGAGGGAAACCGACAAGACCAGGATCGCGTCTTGCCCCGGCGTGCAGCTGCTGCCTCCACCCGTGAAGTGGCATCTCAGTCTGCTCATCGCTGAGGGCGGCCCCCTGCCTCTGCACCCACTCCCGCACAGCCATGCCAGCGGTCTTAACAACAGCACCATAGAGCCGGTCGAGGGCCTCTCCAGGCCTCCACCAAGACTAGTGGCAAGAGGAAGAGCAAGAGGCCTTGAGATGGGTGACTCAAAGATGGAGCTGCTCTTTGGAAGATGGTGAACGCACCACTCCTTCCCCCGGAGGAGGGCCGGGTGAAGAATCTTTTGTTTCATTTTTTCCCAAATGTACCCAAATTCTTGACAAAGGAGCAGTTTTCTATATTTCTGGGACGGGGGATGTTGGACGAGTCAACCCCAGACTTAACTCACCCTCCCCTCTTGTCAGTGAGCGGCAGTGGGCGGTTGGAGAGTGCTGCAAAACGTACTACTACTTATGCTCCATCTTCCCGAACACAGGTAAGCGTCTCAAACACACAAAACACAGACGCTCAGACCCCGCTTCGGACCGGCAACAAGACACCCGAGTGGGGTCCTTGCGTTTCACATCGCTGCCCCTCCGCAGGTACGTTGGTGGTCCCGTTGGTACCGCTCGTGTGTTATCTGGGAGCCTGGATAGAGCTTCCCAATCCGTCTTGTTGGTTCCTTCGGACCATCATAATCGGCTAAGCCACAAAACAACCAAAGCAGGTTCCATTGATGTTAAAGGTTCTTCATGGAACCATTAATGCCAATAAAGAGCCATTACTTTTAAGAGTGTATAATGCAATATGTAGCTGTGGATGACTACTGAAATCAGTCAATACAGACATCAATTATAGGTTATTTACAGTATGATTTCACACTTCCTGTGAAACTTCACAATTAACTTCCACAATTAACTTCCAGTGAAACTTGATGAGAATCTACCATTTTAGACTAAAACAAATATATAATCCAACAAAATGGGGACTGTTTTTTTTTCATATTTCCAATGCAGTTTAATCCGAATGATAGGACTATAAATGAACATGAAGAGGCATCATAAAAAATGAAGGCAACGCTTTAGATTACAACCCGCAAAGAACTACGTAAGTAAATTATAGTGTACCTGTATAGAACGTACATGTAGGTATAAGGGAACAATATGTTAAATTTGGGTAGTAAGAGGGTAACAAGCCAGATATGCAACATGCAAAGAACTATATAAGTATACTGAATTTACGGTGTACGTTTCTGTAATTATGTACCTATTATGTCTAGGTTTAAGAGAACAATAGGCTATGTTACGTTTTGGTAATTCGGGGGTAACAACCAGATATGCAACCTGCAAAGATCTGTGTAAGTAAACTGAAATTACAGTGTATGTTTCGTATTCATATTGTACTTACGTGTAAGTATAAGGGAACAATATGTTACGTTTGGGTAATAACGGGGTAGCAAACAGATATACAAATAATTTATAATAGTATTACTTAAAAACTTAACAGGTACCTATTCTATTAAATCGTAAGTTTGGTGTAATTATACATAAGATTTTTTAAATTATTGAGAAAATATACTCTTGTTCCGTGTAATTACAGGGTAAGTGTGCCATCTGCGGGTTGTAAATTAAAGTGGCGATTGTTACCCCCTTGTTCAACGAAGTTACAGGGTAGGTACATACACAATCTGAAAATATATCTAAAATATTTTTTTTTATAGTCGCTAATCCCACCTCTCAACGTTAACTATGACTGAACAGTAATAACAATATAAAAGAAAGGAAAGTGCAATCACAATCATTTATTTATTGCAAAAATGTCAACAGCCGTACAAAAAAGTAATCCAAATAACGATGCGTTTGCAGCTGCAGTCCTCTCTGGCGGAATAAAGTAGGTTTGAGGTGCGGTAGGATGAGAGCAGAATTTAAATTGTTATTCGCTGAAAATATTATCCAGGTTATTGTCTTGATCCACTCCTCGAATTGTTTCATTTGTAATTATGATGCATGTTGGGTGTATTTTATGGTTCTATTGCTACTCACAGCATGTCCGAGAAAGCACCTTTTGTGTCCCACCACGGCAAACAAAGTTAATATTACATAAATGATTAAACGATTGCAGAAATGTTATTTATTTTAAGGGTTTAAAGTGTAGTCTTGATAACATTATGTAGACCTATTCTTGGAAACGAGCTGGCAACAGAAATCCCACAGAACAGAATGAAATGTTATAATTTCATATAAGTAAACGTTAAATGTTTAGATGATGTAAATATGCATTGTACATTTAGTGTCTGTAAAAACGTTAATAAATGTACATTTTGTAAAACCACATTTTACGTTGCGTTGGTATTTGTATTGTACCTACCCTGTAACTTCGTTGAACAAGAGGGGAACAATCGCCACTTTAATTTACAACCTGCAGATGGCACACTTACCCTGTAATTACATGGAACAAGAGTATATTTTCCCAGTAATTTTAAAAAGCTTACGCATAGATACACCAAACGTACGATTTATGCCTGGCACAGTTATAGAATAGATACCTGTTAACACCGTAACTTAGGTTTGTTTACAGTTCTTTGCAGGTCACATATCTGGTTGTTATGCCTAATTACCAAAAAGTTACACATACGTGCTTTAATAGGTACTCTATAATTACAGAAACTTACACTGTAAGTTTAGTATACTTATGTAGTTCTTTACAGGTTGCATATCTGGGTTGTTACTCCCTTATTACCCAAATTTAACACATTGTCCCTTTATACCTACATGTACGTTCTTTATAGGTACACTATAATTACAGAAACATACACCATAAATACAGTTTACTTACATAGTTCTTTGTGGGTTGTAATCTAAAGTGTTACCAAAATGCATATGTGAAGGACCTGCCATAAAAAACAAGATCATAAAAAGAGATAAAATAAAATAAAATGTGATGCACATGGCAAAGAGCCAGGCTGAGGTAGTAAATACCTGTTCCTTCCCCCATGCTGAGCTTAATAGAGGTGGTGTAAATGCTAATGCCAACTCCTGTTTTTTTTTGTCAAGAATTAGACATGCTCCATAACTCTGTCTCATACAGACCAAATAACAGCATCTGACCAAATAAACCACTACAGAAATCTGTAAAGTGTTCAAAGCATAATGTCTGCATGTGAATTAAACTTTTATCACATGTAATAGATTTCCTAGAATTTTCTACAAATGCTTTGTCACTGTTACACCAGGCCAGCAGAGGGAGCTCTTACCCACACTGACTGTTGCTGCTCCCTCTGCTGCCTCTATGGTAGCTTCCTGTTTGTCAGCCATAAAAGCCAGCTCAGCACACACACCCACTGCAAAGTATTGATTTGCTGTTGCGAACTTTACCAAGTGTTTTCCTTGCTCCCAGGTCTTCCCTTGTTGTTTTCCCCTAGCCATAGTTCCGGTTTTGTTTTCTCAGTCTTAGCCTTAGTTTCCCAGTTTCTTGTTTTCATTTTCATTGTTTCCTTTGGACTGCCCACCTGGATTTGACCCACGCCTGTTTTGTTGGATTACGCTCTTGGATTGTCTTCGCTGTTGTTGTTTGCTGGTGATTTCGCCCCTTTCTGTCTGTCTACGATCTTCATAATAAAGCCTTGCGTTTGGATCCCCACTCTCAGTCGTCCCGTTTGTAACAGAATACTTCGCCAAACCCGGATCCAGCGGCTTTATCCACCAGCAGAACTACCCTTCAGAATGGATTCAGCAGGAAGTTTGTCCAACCCCGTAAGTTTCCTCTGCTCCATTTTTCAAGATGGCCGTCCTATCAAATGTTATGTTGAGGAATTTATTACGTACAGTCACCTGGCACCTTGTGACGAATTTATGTTGAAGGAATGTTTTTGGAGCAGGTTGGACACTGACATCAGTTTGTGTTTACCCGATGAGGACCCTAGTTGGACACTCGCACAATTTATTGGCTTTGTCTTATTATATTGTGGATCTCCGTTCACTGTGGGAGTACTCGAAAGGTCACAACACAAGATGTCTGCCAGCCCAAAGCCACAGCACAAGATGTCTGTTAGCTCCGAGCCACGGCACAAGATATCTGCTAGCCCAGAGTCTCAGCACAAGATATCTGCCAGCCTAGAGCTACAGCACAGGATGGCCACCATCTTAAAGCCTGTTAATAAGATGGCTGTCATTCCTGAACCTGTTCACAAGATGGCTGCCTTTCCAGAATCTGCTCACGGGATGACTATTCTTCCTGAGTCTGCGTTCAAGATGGTCACCCAATTGGACCCAGCTCACAAGAAGTCTACCACGCCTAAGTTCTCTCGCAAGATGGCTGCCACCCCAAGGCCCGTTCACAAGATGGCCGCCATCCCCAAGCCTGTTCACAAGATGGCTGCCACCCCCAAGCCCGTTCACAAGATGGCCGCCCTTCCAGATCCTGTTCCAGAGACTAATATCCAGTTTGGAGGACCTACCACTGCTGTCAGTACGAACAGTCGGTCTCTTACAGCCGGCACCTGCTCACTCCATGTCAGCCAAAACCACGTCAGCCAAGCCAGCATCTGCTAACTCCATGTCAGCCAAGCCAGCTTTCACCAAAGCCACGTCAGTCAAGCCAGCATTTGCTAACACCACGCCAGTCAAACCAGTGACTGCTAATGCTACGACAGCCAAGCCAGCTGCTGCCATTGTCACGTCTGCCAAGCCAGAGCCCGCTCATGTCATGTCAATAAGACCACAGCCAGCTAGCGTCATGTCTGCTTCTCTTGAATCCACCCCGGCTGCTGTCTCTGCCAAGTCAAGTCATGTCACAGCTGCTCCAGCCAAGCCATGTCCAGTCACAGCCGCTTCAGCCAGGCCATGCCCAGTCACAGCTGCTCCACTGAAGCCAAGTCCAGCTGTTCCACTAACGCCAAGCCCAGTTACGGTTATTCCACTAAAGCCTAGTCAAGTCACAACAGTCCCAGCCACGCCAAGTCAAGTCATAGCTGATCCTTCAATGTCAAGCAAGGACTCACCCGAGCATCCAGAGCCAGGTCATGTCTCACCCAAGCCCTCGCTCCCAAGCCTCACACCCACTGGACCGGTGGGCATTCCTCTGCCAACTGCGTTACCTGTTATGGCAATCGCCATTTTGAGTGTGTGGGCTGCACACTGCGCCCCAGTGGCCTCTTCTGCCCATGAGTCTGTCCACAAGTTTACTCTGGAGGCCTCATCTGCACGCATGTCCGCTGCGCCTATACCTCTTTCGGAGGTGGCGTGCATAGCGGAACTCCACGCTCTGCCCGCTCCGCCAAGGCTTCACGCTCTGCCTGCACCGCCAAGGCTTCACACTCTGCCTGCACCGCCAACGCTCCCTGCTCTACCTGCTCCGCCAAGGCTCCTTGCTCTGTCTGCTCCGCCAAGACTCCCTGCTCTGCCTGCACCGCCTAGGCTCCCTGTCATCTCTGTCTCGGCTTTTGGGGCCGTTTCAGAAGTCTCTGTCTGCCCAGTAACGGCCACGAAAGCCGTTCCTGAAGTTCTCGTCTGCCTAGTCACGGCTATGGAGGCCACGTTCTCCCATGAACTCTCTACTTCTCTCCTTGCTCTGTCTGCCTCCTCTGTCCCTACTCTCCCCAGGTCCCAGTCCATGATGCGGCCGCCTGTTCCGCCCTGGAGGGTTTCTGCGCCTCCTGTTCCGCCCTGGAGGGCTCCTGCGCCTCCTGTTCCGCCCTGGAGGGCTCCTGCGCCTCCTGTTCCGCCCTGGAGGGCTCCTGCGCCTCCTGCCTCTCTGTTTTTTGGAGTGTTTAGAAGCCGCTCCTTGTGGGGGGGGCTATGTTACACCAGGCCAGCAGAGGGAGCTCTTACCCACACTGACTGTTGCTGCTCCCTCTGCTGCCTCTATGGTAGCTTCCTGTTTGTCAGCCATAAAAGCCAGCTCAGCACACACACCCACTGCGAAGTATTGATTTGCTGTTGCGAACTTTACCAAGCATTTTCCTTGCTCCCAGGTCTTCCCTTGTTGTTTTCCCCTAGCCATAGTTCCGGTTTTGTTTTCTCAGTCTTAGCCTTAGTTTCCCAGTTTCTTGTTTTCATTTTCATTGTTTCCTTTGGACTGCCCACCTGGATTTGTTTTGTTGGATTACGCTCTTGGATTGTCTTCGCTGTTGTTGTTTGCTGGTGATTTCGACCGTGTCTGTCTGCCTACGATCTTCATAATAAAGCCTTGCGTTTGGATCCCCACTCTCAGTCGTCTCGTTTGTAATAGTCACTCAAGATGAAAGATGTTTAAGAAAAATTGTGGCAGATTTCCATTCAACCTTACTGTATCAGTAGTGATCCCCGGGAAGAGTCGCAGGAGACCCACATTGTGGTTCATGTGTGTGTAGACTGTAAATTTGCCAGTTGTGCTGGGTCGCCACACAGAGTCCCAGTCAACTAAAGAATACAAAATGTAAATTTTTACATCAAAAAAAAAAACATTAGTACAATTATATCAGTAATGGGGAGGTTGACGTAAAATTGCAAACTGTGACAACATTGTCCTATTGTGTGACATGCTATAGTTCATATTTCAATAAAGCACTTTAACATACAGCATAGCTGCTCAGACAACCTAAGTTATGCTCACTTTGAATGTTATTCCAGTTTTTTAAAGCATCACTAGATTAATAGACAGATTTCTAACTACAGCCTAAAGTTTGGAAGAACTGGAATTACTCTTGATGTCAACTTCAGAACTGGCTAATGGTGGCAGGTTTGGTGAGGCGAATGCTTTAAAGCTTCCAGAGTCCACTTTGGTGACACGATTGCCTCGGTACAGCTTATGATGAAAATAGAGGCAAACCTGTGAAGAAACAAATAGAAAGTGGGCTATTATCTTGTCTTTTACTTAATTCAATCAGTGCTTACTTCATTCACTTTATTTATTTTAGTTGTGTGTCAGCCTTCATTGGAACGCCTTATCATGGGCCGACTGAACTTGTACCAACTTGTTTGACAGGTGGTGTATAGGTGTTTGTGCATTTGTGCTGTCTGTGTATACATCACTCTATTTGAACAATAAGACTAGACTTGACAATTAAAACAGCTAAATATGTACTTCAAGTTTCATGGTTTTTAATTTTCCAGCCATACTCTAAACCATTTATCCTCTGATTTATTTATTTTTATTTTTATGACACTGAATACAGTGTTAATTGAGCAGTTAATTGAGTTTAAAAAGTGCAATATATGACAGATATTTGCTGATTTTATTTATATCTTACACATACTGCTTTGCAATGGCTATAAAAGCATCTCTGTGAACAGAAACCACTCTCACCTCAGGGATGGCAAACTGTCCTGCAATCAACAGCGCCCCCAAGAGGTTGTCCCTTCCATCGCTCCTCATCTCAAAGATGGGAATCTGCCACATACAAAGGCATTACAAGTAAAAAAAAAAAAAAATTTAAATAGTTCCCTCAAAAATTGTAATTCTGTCATTATTTTACTATCATATTTATAAAAACTCATTTTAGGGTGAACTGTGCTTTTAAAATGTGTTACCTGTGATCCAGTGAAGATGACGGGCTTTCCCAGGTTCTCACACATGAAGGATAAGGCAGAGACAGTGTAAGCCATCGTGTCTGTGCCATGCAGAACAACAAATCCATCATAGTCCTCATAGTATTTCTGTGAACGAGACAAAAAGGTTGAATTTCTCAGCATTAAATGATGCTTTGTTTTGCTAGTTTAAATTTTATTTGGAGTATTTCTTTTTTGCACAATGTACATTTCTTAATATTATGCCTAAAATGTGTTGACAAATCATTATTAACAAGGATTGTATGATCTCTGTAAGTCTTTAAATGCAAGATGTTTATTAAGCACATAAATATGTAAATGTACATAACTGTACAAAAAGCTACAAAAAATGTGTGTATATACATATATATATATATACATATATATACACAATATATATTTACTTGGGACTGTTTATGAGAAAAGCAAAGGTTCTCTACAATCTACAATTAGGTAATTGTATAATACTTGTACACAGGGGCGGATCTACCGGGGTGACCGGGGTACCCCATTTACCACCCCAGCAGCACTAGTGTCCTATGCTGCGTCCCAATTCGCCTACTTATACTATGCCCTAAAAGTATGTACTCTTTTTGTGAAGAAAAAGTACATACTTTTGAGTATGTAGCAGAATAGTAGGCAAGCTTTGGGACATACTACTTCGTCATAACTGCTTCTTTAACCGATGCTCTGTTGATTAGTTACCTGATCCTGTCACTGTTTAAACTGCCCTGTTAATCATCACAGTAAACATGATCTACATTTCATTTAATTTAATTTCCTGCCGTATTAGAGAGAAATGAAGAGGTACGTTCTTTCACGAGCCTTTCATGCCGAGAACTCTGCTCTTGTGTTTGCATAATTATGCATTTAAACGTTAATGACCAAACCTATCAATATAAAAGTTCATAATGTTGCTGCACATGAAATGTAATGCGAATAACATTTAAAAAATATTTTTTTAGCAGGTTACACACTGATTATACCTGTCCGTTGCATATCCTCCATGTTTGTAGTTTTTTTTAACACTTTTTATGCGTGTTTGTAGTTCTAATCGAATCCTCGTTCACCGCACAATGTGTTGTGGGCAATATTAGCCATTAGAGTGTGCATTGATCCGCACTTTGAATTCCGAAGCTAAGTAGTACACCCTCCGGGAATCTTTGGAATACTTTTTTAAACATACTACGATTTGGGACATACTAATTCTATTTTCGAATACTATTTAGGACAGATAGTATGCGAATTGGGACGCAACACTAGTGTTCTAAAAATAAGAGTTTCCTCGACCGATTTACAGCAGAGACTCTAGCTGTGTCTCATTTAGAAGGCTGTGCCCTCCGGAGGTCACATTCGAAGGCTGCATACATCATCGAGGCTGTCTCATTTCAGAAAAGCAAGTAGGACACTTCAAATGCGACCTTCTTTCACAGGAATTCTAAGGATGCATGAGGTGTACCCTTTGCTACTACAGATAACCCACAATTCTTTGTGTTGCAAACAACTGTCGTTAATTTGAAAAATGCCGGCATCGGCAGATGTACACACAAGTGGTGTTTACAATTTAAATCGGTGAAAACGGATAAACTTTGTTCTTAATTTATCTTCACTGATAGACTTTGTTCCTCCTATTTTTTTTTTCTGTAACAGAAGCTCTGTAGCTCCTCAAACATTGAACAAAATAAAACAAGTAAATGCAGGGGTTTTTTTTCAAATTACTTTCTAAATTTTTTTTTTAAAAATCCTTTATTTAAGTAGAGTTAGACGCAACAATGCTCTAAATGTGTTGGCATAGCAATGTGATAAATCCTGTTTCTGCAAATCCTACGAAGGCAGTCTCGTTTATTTCTAAATTGAGGACACTTCGTATACACATCCTACAGAGGATGCAACCTCCAGAGGATTCGACCTCCTGAGGGCGCAGCCTTCTAAATGAGACACAGCTTCTGTATTTTGATGCATAAAAAATAGCGTATAGTGTGACGAGCGTCCCAATTATCTATCAGCGTCGTCCTGGAAACCAAGGACGGACACCTGGAAGAGCTAGTCAGAAGCATAGACTGTAAAAAATATGGACGTAATGTCCGTGACATCACCAGTAGGATTCTGAAGAGTGATTTTGAAGCCTATAGTGGGCGGGAGTCGGCCGTCGCCATCTTAGAATTGCGTCACCGCGCATCAATCCCGGATAATCGAAAATGGGCAAAAAGGCGGGACGTGGGTGGAGCTGGTTGCTGAAACCACGCCCCCTAGCGCAACAGTGGTGACAGCAGCGGCAATTCCCCTGTCACTCAAGTGGCCACACCCTTAATTATGCAGAATTTTAAGGCTTAATATAACTTGAGGATGAGGATGAGAGGAAGAAAATTCACCCCCCTCACAGTTGACATGAAGGGCAAAACTCCCTAGGTTACTAATGTAACCCTAGTTCCCCTAGGGACCAACGGGAAAACGAATAATGAGGTGACCACCGCTCTACCCCAGGGAGGCATGCCCTCAGCCTTCTTGGCCTGAAGGACAGCCCGCAGGTCCATCTTTGGCTTTGGAGGCCGCAACTCTTTGTGGGGGAGCTTTTGTGTGTCCCTATATGAAGAGCTAGGGTGCGGCTGGGGCTGCTCCCGTCCAGCAGCCCCATAAGACCGACGAGGGAGATAGCCCTGGAACACTGCCGGCTGCTTACGAGCCTCCTGAAACCTATCCACCGCCGAGTTAACGGCTTCGCCAAATAGGCCAGAAGGCTCTAGTGGAGCGTCCAGCAGGAAAACCCTGTCGCGCTCACCTATCTCCGACAGGGTCAACCACAAATGCCTCTCTGCGGCCACCATAGCTGACATAGACCACCCGATTGCTTTAGCGGTCTGTTTGGTGACACGCAGAGCCAGGTCAGAGACCTGGTCTCCCTCATCTAAGTCTTTGAGCAGGTCGGCCTGGTAAGCCTGCAACACCGCCATGGTGTGCAGGCAAGAGCCAACCTGACCTGCCACCCAATACCCTTTGCCCACCAATGTAGATGTTATTCTTAAGGGTTTGGTGGGCCTTCAAGGACAATGCTGCCACGGGGGACAGATAGCTGGCTAGCGTCTGTTCAATCCGGGGCATCGTCCTATATCCGTGTTCACCCACCCCCACCATGCTGCTATAAACGCCAGTGGAGGGAGAGAGAACACAGGCCGAATATGGTCTCTTCCACGATCTTGGGGAACAATGGCAGACCCCGGCGTGGAGAAGGTAAGTTTGGCTTGAGAAAGCGTTTGTCCAGCTTACTTTTAACTGGGTCATGTACTTTCTCATCTGGCCATTCTAGCTTTAACCTGGCTACAGCACGAGTTACCACCTCCACTAGCTCTTCATACAGGGCAAACTGGGGGGGGGGGGGGTTCCACCGTTTCATCGGCAACCTCACCCTCTCCCTCCTCAGAGGAAGAGAGATGAAGCACCGAGCCTTCTCCCCGGGGGGAAAAAACCGCAGTGCGGGCTTCCGACTCAGATTGAAGGTTGGATCTGGACGCTCCTCCAGATCCATCTGTGAACCCCATCATCTCAGCCGCCGCTCTGCCTCAGCAGAAGCAGGACCGGAACCACGGGGCACGGTGGCCAGGGCTCCATCCGCAAAGAGAGCCCTCCGGGAGCGAAGCAAGCGGATAGACATCCACTCACAATGCGGGCAATCAGCCCCCTCGAGGGCTGACTCCGCATGCCTCGCTCCCAAACATGCAACACACAGTTTGTGTGTGTCCCCACCCACTATAAAACGAGGGCAGGGAGGCACGCTCTGTAATGCTGCTTATCTTTTTGTTTTTCCCCCCTTGCAGACATATCTCTCTCAAATAAAATTACTGCAAACTGGCACAAAAAAGCAGAGAGATACAAAGACACACATAGGGCACTGCTGAAAGACAGAAGCTGCTGATCGTTAAATGAACATGTTTGTGAATGAACACATTTATGAATGAACAGACTCTGCCTTGGCAAACACGAGACTTGAGCTGCGGGAAACACCCCCGAGAGCGCTCTTCTCGAAGTGAACTCTCAGAAAGGGAAGCTGTGAGCTCTGACTCAAGGGATGAAGTACCGCAGTGCAGGCTTCGAAACCCCGAGACAGAGCACGCTAGAATATACGTGTAATCCCCACAGCGCCCGTCCTGCCTCTGCAAAAACGGGACCGAGCCACGGGGAAAACACTACAGGCAGTCAGCTCCCTCGAGAACTGACTCCTGTGCTTCACTCTCAAACAGACAGCACAGAGATCGTGTGGATCCGCACTCGTAAAAACGAGGAAACGGGGGAGCACACCTTCTGAATTGCCTGCTTATTTTGGATTGTTATTCCCTCAAAAGAAAGCCGTGCGAACTGGCATGGAAAACAGGGAATACAAGAGACACACAGAGCGCTAGCTGAAAAACAGAAGCTGCCGGCTGCACACGCCCCACATGCTTTATAGCTTCCAAGTCCCTACATCATCTGCCCATGATGTCGCGTTTGTTTTATTGAATTTCACACGTGTTTCAGAGCATGGTCTCGCTTAGGGCGTTCTCCATAGCATTTTTGAACGCAGCTTGAGTTCCCGGTGGGGAACTCAATAAAGAGAAGTTAAATATACCGTAACATCTAATTTAATTCATCGGACTTTCCAATCCAGATATCAGGTTCAAGTCAATCACACATCAGCCTTTATTTCATTTTTATAGGAAAATGTAAAAATGTGCACCCTAGTGTTGGGCTGTGCAATTAATCAAAATTCGGTTTCGATTTCAATTTCTGCTTCAAACGATCATGAAAATGCAGTAATCAAGATGAAACGATTATTGCGCCCCACTCTGCCCCCTTTCGAGTGGTGCGCTTTCGCTCCTCCATAAAAGCCTAATTTCACCTACAAATCAGCTAAATCATGTAACGTGACAAATAAAATGGGACGTGCTTGATTTATTAATGTTTCTTTGATGTTATGTTTTTAATAGCGCATAAGAAAACTTGTTCTGTGTATGCGCTCAGAGATGGAGCAGATCACCGACATGTAAAGTTTTCTTTTAGTTCAGGGTGCAACTAAACGCTCAAATACATGCAAAAATATTTCAAAATGAGGTGCTTGGTGATTATTAATGTAAACTCTTGTCAGTTATGTCTTAAATGATCATAAACAGTTGAGAATGAAAATACGTGTGTAACATTATAATGGGTCGTGTGGTTAAAGCGGCAACACATAATATTCCTTCTGCCGTCTCTGTGCCTAATATGAATAAAACATAAAAATACAAAGAGACACATCACTCACTGCTCTTGAATGAAGGACATTTTTAGTTTTAATAAGAAACAAAGCATGTTTAACTATTATAGTGAAGACGCTGTTTTATTTCACATTCAAATAATTACATTCCATTTCTGTAGTATTGGTAGACTACTTTAGACTAGCATAAAAGTACTCAGTATTTTTAAAGCACTGTTTTTTTGTTGTTTTTTTTTGTATCTTTTTTCTCGCTGTATTGCTATCTTGAAATTAATCACTATGTAAAGTTTTGGAGCCTGTCATAAATATTCGTTTAAATAATCGTAATTACAATATTGACCAAAATAATCGTGATTATGATTTTTGCCAAAATTGAGCAGCCCTACCCTAGAGTATACACCAAATAAGAATAGCATTCCTTGAATCCACAAAAACCATACAAAGATGCTTGCTTTAGTGTTGCCACCCCTTGCCACCCCATGAATAATTTTCTAGATCCGCCCCTGCTTGTACATATATTTTTCATTATAATTGTGATAATTTAATTTTCTTATATAATTTACAAAAATGGATTCACATATATTACAAAACATAGACGTCACAAAATCATCTGCTCTACATCACAGGGAATTTTTGTGCTGTATTTCAGATAACCAAACTGTCTTTAAAAATCATCCACATACAAGATCAATCAGTATTTCTTCATTGTGTGTATAGAGATGATTAAAAAGGCACCTCGATGTCTTTTCCAATAGTGGTCCAGTCATTCGGAGTCATATTGCTAGAGTCAAGCAGGGGAGAGTACTCCAAAAATGTATACACAACCCTCTTGTCCAGTTTAGATTTTCTGAGGTGAGAAAAAGAAAGAAAATGAGATGTTAAAACAATGACAAAAAGCTACAAAAATCGATTAACATCTCATTTAGTTATCTAAAACCTAAATAATAATAATAATAATAATAATAATAATAATATTATTTTATATATATATATATATATGTATGTATACACACACAGTACAGACCAAAAGTTTGGACACACCTTCTCATTCAGGTGTGTCCAAACTTTTGGTCTGTACTGTAGATATGAATTCAACTGAAAAAACTTGTAAAAAAATATCTTTCAGGTGGTCAAATAGCAAATAGCAAATAGTGGAGCTCTGCAGCCACCTACTGGTAAAAGTTATTTGTAGTTGTTGTTTTTTTACTTTTAAAACTGGATTTTCCAAAAAATGAAACTAAAATGAAAACTAAACCATGTGAAATTATCCATGTTATCCCCATGAATTAAAGTTAGAAATGTGGGTCTTTTATAAAGTGAATTTTATAAAAACCCATTTAAGAAATATTTATTTAATAATTTATATATATTTAAAAAATATCACTAACCCACTGAAAACTGCACAAATGTAGAGTAAAAACTTTAATAAACAGAAAAATATACAGTACAGACCAAAAGTTTGGAAACACCTTCTCATTCATTTGAATGAGAAGGTGTGTCCAAACTTTTGGTCTGTACTGTATATAAGTGTCGCCTGAAGGTTAAAAATGGTACTTGTAGAAGAGGAGATGGAATGAGCAAATGTTGTGAAGATGCAGAAATCAGAGTTTGCTTGGTGTGCATCATGTTAGCATGTTAGTTGTTTCAATTTCTTTGTTTTTTAAAAGGAAATCCCTCCTAACCCTCACAGCATCCTCCCAGCAAATAAAGACGTGGAAGAGGCTGCAGCTCAGTCCTTGTTCTGTGAATCAATAGAATAGAAGGGGGCTACAGCAGCCCAACATGTGCGTCCAGACCCCTACTTCCTCTATGATAAACATGAGGCTCAACAGATCAAATTAGCCTCCCTTTAGATCTGCAAACCAAAACATGTGTTTGTGATCATGAAAGGGTGCCATAAGAAAAAATACAATGTGTTCAACTATTAGCGTATAATTTACAAAACACTGTTGCTATGGGTGCTAAAAGGTCGTCTGCACTAATCTAGATAGTGAAAGCCAGAGACAGAAACAATTTGCTGAGACTGAGAACCACTGACGTTATTGTAACACTTTTTTTTTTGTAGTTAATATAGTACTGTCAGAACATTGTTAGTAATTCACACACAGAATTTTCCCCTCTCATCTGCGCTTTTATGGAATTGCGCTCTAATGCTAATTTGCCCTGTTTAGTAAAACTGGCCCTTAGTGTGCTTAACAAGCTGAAGTGAGTAATGTCTGTGCCACTAGCACCAAATAGAACTGCAAATATAGTGACTGTGTTCAAAAAGGTTTTCCAAACACTCATCTCCTCGCTTTTATTTAGACAAACAGATACCTGCTGCACCAAAGTCATGTCTCTGCATATTAACATGGGATAGGAGTTTTTTTTAGTAGTGTTTCCTAACTGGTGGGACAAGACCCAAAAATGGGTCACAAGACTGTTCTGATAGGAATGCAGTAAGTAGGGGGAAACAATGCAATGCAAAAGTCTATAAACAATTAATTTGTGTTTAGTTATCAGTTTTAACATATTTTTTGTTTTTGACATCAAATGTTGTGTGTCCAAACTTTATGGTGTTGTGGCTAATACTAATAAAATAGTATTTGTTCAGTGTTTTGAGATTTATTGTTTTTTATGCTTTTACGCATTTTCAGTGCTTAGTAATTTTGGATATTGTTGGGCCTATACAGTTCACGGTGGGATTAATACATTTCATGTTTGACTTAAAGGACCGTAAAACAATACATTTAAGGAGTAAATCCAAGTCCTGGAGCAAAATCAGTTGAGAACCACCTCCTTTAAATAATAAAGCTGCAGAATACATGTACACATTGGAACTTACGGCAGCACCAATGTTTTCTCTTCTGGCTTGTAACATTCATACAGCTTCGTCTGTTCTGCGTACTTCTCATCATGCAGAATGGGGAGTTTGCGCAGAGTTTTGACAAGAGCATTGTATTCTGGAGACAGAACTGCAAATATAGAAGAAAAGCATGTAAGAAAGTTGCACTTGACAACAAATTCATATACTGTATATACCTTTATACACAATAATTAGTTATGGTCCTTAAATCTGATTCAGTTGTGGTCTTGACCGGTCATGAAATAAAACCCAGAGTCCTTTTAATCTGAGACCAAGACACAAATGTACAAATGTAATTGAGATCGAGACCAGACCAAGACCTTCAAAAAATGGTCTCATACCAAGACTGGTCTTGAGAACTACAACCACGGCCGTGCACATGGGGCTGACCTGGTGGCTAGAGCCACTGCCCCTCTGCCCTCATTGGCTGAGGTGCCCCTCTCACCAACCCAGCTGAAAGCGTTCTGTTACCAGCTCGAACTAAAGATCCACCGAAATCCGCTAATCCGCTCCGTGTTTTCCCGCCTACTCCGCAGCTTTAGTCACATTCTGTATGCCCGCACTCTGGAGAGTGGAAGAGACAGTTCCCGAACCATGTTGCATTAACAGGTGTGCAGTACTATCCAAATTACAAAAATGTGCTGTTGTAGGCCGACTTTGTAGACAAAACAAAAAACAATGTCTTCACCAAAAAAGGGAAAAGAGCAAAGAGAGGCTGCTATAAGGCAGTTCAAAATTGCAAACATAAATTCAAAGCTCCAACAAGCCAGCAAGTCATTTATAGAATATTTATGAGTTTTTTTACATTTTAATTATTGTAATTAAGTGTATTTTTTACTAGTAATCTACAACACATCATATTTATAATATTTTATTGAAAACATATTAATAGTAGGCCTATAAATGGCTAAAAAAACATAAATGTTCTAAATTAGTTGTTTATTAGTATATAATATAGATTAATGGTGTAAAATATTAAATGTCTAACAACTCAGCATTTTTAAAGTGTAAGATGTACCATCTGGGTGTAAAATTGCCTTTTGACTGAATCTGATTCAAACCCATGTGAACTAAATAATTATTTAAAAACTAATTTAATAATTTCCTTTTACAAACAGTCAAATTTATTTTCATAAAGTTAACATTAAAAACATAAAACCAACCAAATTAAGTTTAAATTATAATATTTAATTGTTTGCATTTCTGAAAAATTATGTTCAACACCAAAGTTGTAATTTTCCTAAAAACAGACTAAACAGAGAGTTTGTTGGCCATTAGCAACTACGGGTGGAAAGATACAGTATATCTGAATATATCGTGATGAAAAGCATGCTCTGGTTCTTATCAGAGAAGGATTTGGTGCACTTGTACACTCAAAAAACTACAAATAATATGTATATATTATCAACTAAACCAGTAATGTCACATGAAATACCAGTTTATAATTCAGTGCCTTATGGTGGGGTAAGTTAAAATGCTGACTCAATTTACCCCACAGCATTTTGCTCACTTTGCCCCATTGCTGCCATTTGTAGAAGAATTGTAAATATTGTGCAAAAAAAAGAAAAGAAAAAAAAAGACACTAAAAATGCTATGTCGACTTTGGTCACACAGATAAGCAGGGCCGTGCAGAGACCTTTAAAGGGGCAGGTGCTCAAAGTATAAAAAGGGCATCTGAAACAAGGCATTAAAGAGCCCCTAGGGTCCATCACCTCATTGTAGGCATCCAGTTACTTATGTAACAAGTAACAATGCCATTAATAAGACAAATTATGCATTATTTGAAGTTTAAATTGCGTTTCAGGACTCAAACAACAGAATCAGTAATATTTTTTTCACCTTGTATTGTATTGTATTGTACAATTTGTATTGTATTGTAAGATTGTAGACAACAGGCTTTACTGCAGAGTATAGAAATAAAACAAACATATTAAGGAAATAATTTTATTTCACTATTTTAAATATTTTAAATATCAATTTAAGGCAAATTGTGACCCTTTTTAAGAGTCGCAGAAGTAAAATTAACAGTATGAGTAGGATTTGACAATGTACGGTAGAATATTAAGGCATAAAATGGCATGATTTATAATTCAGATACAGCTTCACACAAAACAAAACAAAATATCTTATACAATGGAACTTCAGCCTTTTAAAAGGGATAAATCGAGTTTATCATTTATTATATTTATTTAAAACATAAATATTACTGTCTTATTTGTTTAGATTCTTAGAAGGCACATTAACTTCTTTCACATTTACAACTCTGTGTTTGATGCATAACAATGTAGGTCGATAATTGCAATAATTTGACCATAAAGAGCTGAAAAAATGTGGAAAAGTAAAAGTCATTCTCTGTCACAAGGGGGCGCTTTAAGAGCGCTGAAATATTAAGGTTTCCCTAGTAATGGCTGTATACAAATCAGCATTAACGCTGTTTATCAGGCAATAAATGAAAATGCCAACGACATGTTTCTGAGGACAGTCGGTTCCCTTCAGATACATTCATATAAAGACATCAGTACCGCGTTTTGACTTTTAAACCTACAGCATGCATATTTATTCAATGACATCATTGCCTTTTGAAGTTTAATCCAGCCCTATGGCGATTCTCATCTTTCCGTCCCCAAATGTACGACCTATTTTCTTATACTATTTAACATATTTCAAACTTTTTATGGCCTTAAATTTGATACAACTAAATTGAGGAGTTTTTAGGACCTGCAGGTGCCCTCTGACAGAAGGGCACTTTGGGCATCTGAGCAAAAGGGGCGGGCACCCTATGGCCACGACATAAGGATGTTGTTACCTCGACAAAATTATCTAGTGGCCGCGACACATTCCCACAAATTTATATCACCAATCATGTCCCCTCCGGCCACGGTATGTATTGAAAAATAATTTAAATGAAAGTTGTAAAAACCAGACAATTAATTGTGGTTTTAAAGTATTTTATATGAAACTCTTCACATTTTTAATTATTTACACTTTTCCAGTCGTTTTTCCTTAACAAAATCAATATCTTTAGGAAAAAAAATAAATCCAGTTCTGCATTTTCTAAATAATGAGTAATATTGATTCAAATCAAGAAACAGGTTTGTGTTGCCTGATAATGATAATAATAATAATAATAATAATAATAATATTATATATATATATATATATATATATATATTTATTTATTTATTTATTTATTTTTGTCTCTTAGAAATACACATTTGATAGTAGTTTGAGACAGGATGCAGATATATGCACATTTATGTTTATTTTCAAAATCAGTTATATCTGTAAAACTGTAGCAACTTCATTTTTATATGGTGAAAATTTATTATTCTGACTGTTTTTTTTAACCATTCATCTTCCATAGTAGCATACATTTAGATCCAAGGTTATTTCGTAAATGAAAACCAAAACTAAGACGAAAGTGATTGATCAAAAAACAATTTTGTAAACTCAAATAAAAACGTCAAAATAAATCAAAAACTTAAACGAAATGAAACTAACAACAGTTATTGAAAAACTCACTGAAATAAAATAATAATTATCAAAAATAAATGATCGTTTTCGTAATTATTACGTTCTCACCCCATGGCGGAAAAATAATAAAGACTGCATCCTGAATCGCACCCGCATGAAATCTAGGCTACTGCAAGAGCTGATTAATAATTAAGATTGAGATTCAAACACCCACACCACACCATCTCATTTCTTAATGACTAACGATTGCTCAAGTCTATTAAACCTTTGAAAAAGTCTTACCGGAACATTCAAATCTGTATTTGCACTGAGAGAGCAGTCACCATGTTTAGGACAGAAACAGCTTCACAGTCTTTTCAAATAGCCAGTCAGGATCAAAGGTCAGTTTCCCAGCCGGCACATGACCGATCTTCAATGTTGAAATTTGGTTGAAATAAGGTCAGTTGTTGTTTCAACGGTGAAACAACGTTGATATAACATTGAATACTAAACGGTTGAAGACCAGTCAACACATTAATAAAATTCAACGATGAAATTTGTTTGAAATAAGGTCAGTATGGAGTCATTTATGTGCCGAAATTAAACAAACAAATACAGCGTTTTGCAAACAAACACAATCTGCTTTGCAAAGAAAAAAATTGACTTTCAAAAAAACAAAAAGTACTATGAACAAACACAAGTCAATTTGAGAGAAAATGCAGAGGTATAACAAATATATGCATTGTGTGTTGCAAATATATTATTTTTTGTGAGGAAAACTTGGCTTTCTCACACGTGTGCACTGTGCAGACAGATTTTCTCACAAATGCGTCCATATTTTCTTGCAAATGCAATGGAGCAACTTCCTCTTGCAAAACAGCAGATGGCGCTATCGTTCAATTTACTCTATTCTCCCAAGACCTCGAACAACGTGTTTATATGGTTTACCCGTGTTGGCTAGATGGTATACATCTCTGCCCGGAAAACTTACAATGAAATTATTTTTTCTACCTATTAGATTGGTTTTTTTTTTATGTTTACACCTACCCCAACCCTAAACTTAGCCCTTACTATAATACAAAAACAGTATTATTGTTGTACAGTGTGATAATAATGCATGCCCAGTAGCGAATCCTATCTCCCTTCTAGCATAAACCGGTTTACCCTTATGTCCCAGAGGAATATTACTATATTTATAATTAAACATTTGATGTTTTCACAATGCTGACTCTACCACGATATCAGTGAAAATATCTCCTTTAAAGTGGTTAGCACAACTGATCAGTTAATGGCTTGGCATGGCTAAACAATTAAGCTATAGCCTGTTCATTTTTTTTTTTTTTTTTTTTTGAGCGAATTTGAGTTTTGAAATGTCAACGAAGAACAAAAACCGGTGTAGTAAGTAGACATAATCTGCCAGGTCCTGCAAACATACACTGTCTAAATCAGGTAAGAAAATAAATCTTTATTATTACCTTTCAAAAAATAATACAAGAGTTTACAAATTCGTAAAGGACATGTAACCTGCTTAAGTTAAAAACTTGAGTGTGTGTGCTGCTTTTATCATAGACGGCAAAAGCTAGATGCTAGCGATATAAGCTTATCTGTATATCGGGTGTTGTATAGTGCTGGTATTTTTTAATGTCTGTCTTTGAGAGATTCACATTTGGATATGAATGCCATGCATTACTGTAGGTGTGTTCACATTTTTAATCCTATAATAACAGTCTTAAAGATGACATTCTTTTCAGAATATCATATAATGGCAAATGTCTTTATAATTTAAACAAATTAAGATTGTTTAAAGGAATGGTATAAAGCGAAAAACAGCTTTTTAAGAAATTTTCAGTAAACCATCTATTCTGTCCCCTTGTAGAGTCATTAAGGATCCAATTTATTGGCGGTTTGGTAAGGAATTATTCATCTGCTACTTTGCACTGTCAATTCTGGTAGAGATTCATTGATCATTTCTTATAGATTTACTTAATTTAATACAAATGTACTTTGTACTGATTTTACTTGTTTTACTAAATACACTGTATAATTAGGTTTCTGTTGCAAGTTCCATTCTCAAACTCCCATTTCCATTGCATAAACGTACACATCTCTTGTAATGAGACACATTTGTAAACCTGTTTTCTATACTACATAACTAGTTGTCCACCAAAATAAAAGATCAAGTGGTTTCAGTAAAAAAAAAAAAAAAAAAAAGGTTTCTTTTGCAAGTGCAGCACAAAATATGCATGTTTTTGTAAGAAAACTTTGAATCTTTAACCTTCTGGGGTCTAGGGATTTTGAAAAATTGTAACATACCCTGACATTTGAAATCTGAAAAAAATACACTACCAGTCAAAAGTTTTTGAACTTTATTCCTGTCATTAAGGCTGAATTTTCAGCATCATTACTCCAGTCATTCACATAATCTTTTAGAAATCATTCTAATATGCTGTTTCAGAAACATTTATTATTATTATCAATATTTAAACAGTTGAGTAATTTTTTTCAGGTTTCTTTGATGAATAGTAAGATCCAAAGATCAGCATTTACTTGAATAAATATCAGATTTTAGAAATAAATGATGTTTTATTAACGAGGTTCGGGAGGAGCACGATCAGATAATCAATCCATTCGGCACAGGTGCAACTTGTTTAACCAATCATTGAATTAGCGCATCATCTATATATTGCCAGCCGTCTTACCTTTCTTGGCATCCCTCCTCCACCCCTACTCCCCACTTCTAATCTGTTTCTATCCTAAACTAGCAGGGGGAGTTCTCTGGGTCCGGCCTGTATTCCGGGCCCGGAACCCTTCCCCAGGACAGCACGCCAAAATATGCTTATTACTCGCTCAAGCAGATTAGATGTAAGGGCGAACTCATGAAATACTTTAATTTAGCAAGAATGCTTTACATTGATCAAAAGTGATGATAAAGACATTAATAATGTTACAAAAGATTTCTATATCAGATAAATGATGTTTTACTTTTAATTCATCAAAGAAAACTGAAAGAATTATATTGAGCTGTTTTCAACCTAAATGTTTTTGAGCAGCACATCAGAACATTAGAACTATTTCTGAAAGTTAATGTGAAAAATTCTTCTTTGACATCACAGGATTACATTACATTTTTAAATAGAAAACATTTTAAATAGTACAAATATTTTTATTCAGTTTTTGGTGAGAAGAGACTTCTGAAGAAGAGCAGAAGAGACCATTAAACATGTTACTGTCAGAAAACTTCTTACTGGTAGTGTCTAAAGTCTGATTACTCTATTAATCACAAACTGGGCTCCAATAATATGTGAGCAGCATTAATGTATTTGGATTGTATTTGGATTCTTCTTCTACAGGTTTTTATTTATTTTTTATTAGTTTTTATTTTTTAATATATTATGTTTTATACAGTTTACGTTTCCAAAATAAAACTTGTTTCACAATATTGATCATGTGTTAGTTTATTGAAGTTGACAGTAATCCATTGCTGCTAGTCATTTCATTTTTAACTTTTATGTGTGTACAGTGTTTATCTAAATGCAAACCGGTTATAATTGAACGTACAGTTGTGTATTTACCGTTGTTGAAAGGTAAGACGGTGAAACAACGTTGCGATTTTAACTGTGAATCGTGGGGAAATCTCTATAAAACTGAAACTTAACCAGAGGTGGGACAAAGTCCTTGTTTGGCAAGTCACAAGTAAGTCTCAATTCATTGCCCTCCAGTCCCGTGTCAAGTCCCGAGTCAAGACAGGCAAGTCCCGAGTCAAAGGCCAACAAGTCTCAAGTCAAGGCCAAAGTCCTACGGTCTGACCTTCGAGTCTTTTCGAGTCTTTTTAACAGAAAAATAAAATGTATACAGATTATGTATGGTTGTAAGATCTGTATTCATTAAACAAACCTTTTTTTATGAAAGAACATTGCTCAGATATATATAAATACAAATGTAATTTTCTGAAAAAGTGCTGAACAGTGCATGCTGCGTCTCGTCTCCACAGCATGTAGCACAAGAACGAGTTGACCTTGTATCGCAAAACAGGTCTGAAAAACTGAACCAACTTTCTGAAATTGTCTTCACCTGAAATTATTGTTTCAAAACTAAAATATATCCTTAAACTAAAAACCATGCCTTCACCCTCAAAACATGTACTTGGATGAAGAGAGGATCAAAAATATAGTCCTCCAAACAGTTTTACTTTACTTAAATGTATCACCACAAAAAATATGTTTTACCACAATACCACAATTTCAGTATGTTTAACTACTTTCAAAAGTGTAACCAGAACCTTTTCAAACATGTCTCCACTTTATAAAAGAAAATCACACCCCAAAAATCAGTGTCGTGACTCTCCAAAACAAAATACACAAAATATCCATAGTTTTGCAAAACATTTTTTCTAACAACGTTTTCACATATCCATAGAGAGACTGGTGTGTGTGTGTGTGTGTGTGTGTGTGTGTGTGTGTGTGTGTGTGTGTGTGACAGTTTGAGAGAGAGAGATGAGTGATTGTGTGTGTGGTCCCGTTTGTGTAGGTGTGTAGGACTGCTTGTGTATAGCTATATGGGCATAGGCGGAATGTGTGTAAGACTGCGGGGACCTGGGGCAAAAAAAAGCCACTAAATTGGACATATTCCCCTGAACAACAAAAAAATAAAATAAAAAAATAAATAAAATAAAATAAAATAAAATAAATAAATAAATAAATATATTACGTCTGTTGCTAATAAAATGAAAATGAATAGAAAGTGTCAATTGCGACATTACATTAAGATCTGCTCATCTGCACCGTAATTCTTTTTAAGCGTTTTTACAGTGTTGCGTATTATAACCAATCACACACGATTCTGTTGAGTTTAGGAATGCAATGGTCTAATCAGAAGCGTTCAAATGAGTCTTGTCAGTTTTGTTGAGTGTGCGCAACTCTTGATTTTTCTCATCATAAACAACAAAGCTCAGACGTACCTACAATGTAAGTAGGAGATTCATTACAGGAATACAACAAATTCATAGTTTACATTTAAGATAAGATATAAGATAACATGTATATTGAAAAGTTCTTTAAAAGCATCTGGAATGCAATAAAGTATTTTTTAAAGGTGTTTTTAAAGCATTTGCGGTATGGATTAAAATACTAATAGGCTAATAAATAATTCGCATATTGTATAAAATTGCGTTGCAGCAAATCCTCTAAATTTTAAGATATTTAGAACAGAGAAACATAAAAATCAGAAAATAAGCAGCTACAATAATTAAAGTTTTAATATACTCTATGCCAGTATAATTTGTAATTATAATTATAATTTTATAGTATATTCTATAACATTATAATTTTAATAGAATTATAAAATAAATATAATCGGGCCTGTTTTAGGCTTTTCCTTATTTTTATATTTTAGACATTCATAAATAAAGGAGATGAAGAAAAAAACTACTCGCCATCTCTTTATTGGACGTGCCTTTATACAGAAATATCTTTAGATCTTTACAGATTACATAATGAAAGTTTCTATTTTCGATTTGAATTATTTCATTTTAAAGTGGTAATTTAAAGCTTTCTATAATAACTGATGACGAACAAAGCAGGATCACAGTAAAAGACATTAATCTGGTTATTTATACACAGGCAATCAATATTTATTTTTGATCGCCCTTATTTTAACTGCAGATTTTTCATAATAGAAACACTGTGAATGCCAAAAAAAAAAATATTTCACTCAAATCACTCAATTAATGAAAGTGTCTGAATGCAATTGCTCCACACAAATATAATTTACATTAGTGAAATTAATATGCACTATAACAATATAAGAGAAATTAAAGACAACGATGACTTTTAAAAGTTTAGCATAATTTGTTTGCATAGCTATATTCGAAAATGCATTATTATTGCTTGGTAAATTAGCCTCTTTTTTCAATTGATGTATGCAATATATCTGATATACTTATAATTTTATAATAATAATAATAATAATAATACATACATACATACATACATACATACATACATAGCCTACTGTGCGACTACGTCGCAATATTGGAAATAGCCTACTTCAAGGCGAGCCACAAGCAACGTGCAAACTTTGCGCAAGAGTAATGCCGGGTCAATTCACTAATACAGAAAGTGAAGGTAAAAATAGCATAGGCTACTCACAGACCTTTTTAAGGCTGCATTAACGGCGCATAAGTATTTTCTTAGAGATGAGGAGAGACGTAATCTACTTCAATATATGCTGATAACAGCATTTAACTGTCTTAAATTATTCCCTTAATATATATTTTGTGGATCGTATAGTGAAAAACGAGATGAAACGCATTTCGCATTAAACAGGTTATTTTTGAAAATCTGTGCATGAAATAAAGCTGCTCTTCATTTCATTGTTGACTGTAGTGTTAATCATTTAAATTATAGGCCTGCAATTAATTGTAAAAAATTAACAGACTTGTTTTAAAAAACCTTTTGAAAAACTTTTTCAATGAGGAGTCAATTAATAACTTATAAAATATTGTGTTATGCTTAGGCCTACAGCGCATCATGCAGTGATAAATGCGCTGTAAAATTCAGCTGAATGTGTTTACCGCCGTCATGCAAGACCATTCCGATGGTTCCGCCGGTGTTTATGACCAGGACCCTCGTCTCAACATCAGTGCTCGTTTCAGGAGACCCCGAATGGCCGCAAGAGACTCTTCTACGACCCATTCCAACGACGCTCCGGCAGAGAGACTTCTGCGACTGAAACACATCGAAATAACTTATCCAGCTACATCATGACTGATTAAAGGGCAATTCCATTTAACTCGCAAAGCACACAACTAACCAGCAGTTTCTTAAAGAGACAGTGCGTTAATTTTAACTACACTCCAAAAAAGATGGTTCTTTACATTTATTTATTTATTTATTTATTTAAAATCTGTAACTGTCAAAAATCATTACTGATCTTTTGTAACCCAACTACACAGAATGTTAACACACTCCCAACAGCTAATGGTTTCATTCTTAAATTTAAATACAAATTTAAGTTCAAAATTGTAACTGGTTTCCAAACAAGCATGGTCTTTTCTCTTTTTAGTTTTTTTAGGTCACATGTAAGTCTGTAAAGCTGAGGATATAGATGGGGTTTTGTGTAAATAAATAATTGTTTTACATAAACAACTGGACACACTGTAACTCTAAACTCAATTGTGTATTTCAGATGCATCACATCCTACAGCCTAGTCATCTGCAGTGAGAAACTGCCACTCAATCATACCAAAATACACATAATGATGGACTTAAAGGCATCATAGAGCATTTTAAAATACAATATTGTACTGGAGCTTGGTCATCATTACAATAGTTTCTATTGTTTTAGTTCTTTGAATGTTAATTTATGTTCAATAACAACTGTCATTTATTATTGTATTTTGCTATTAACTGTTGTTAGAAGACTGTTGATGTTGAATTGTGGCTACAAGATATTATAACACCAGGCCAATGGAGGAGCAAAATAAATACTAATAAATAATACATACAAATGCTATTAATAATACAATTATTGATGATATAAATATACTAATATACTAATATTAATGAAAATGGACTATCATTTAAATGGTCCTGTATAGCATTTTCAAAACACGGTTCTTTATGGAACCCTATTAAAAGGGTTCTGTTTAGCATCAAAAAGGATTATCCTATTGTTACAAGCTGAAGAACCCTTTTCTGGTACTGTTTATAACCATTTTTTATTAAAAGTGTAATAAATTCACATAAATTCATACTTTATACAACTGGAAATATTCTAAATGAAATTATAGCTACTTTTACACTTGTATCAATACAAAAGTTTCATTATATTAGAACAATTCTTAAAATAGTTTTACATGAAATAAAAACGGCTCTCATTTCCAAATCTTACCAGAAAATGCGAATCCATTTTTTAGTTTTTTGTTTTTGTAGAAGTAGGTGAATTCATGTAGTGTGGCTATTGAAGATAATCATGCAAACTGAAATGTGCTCTTTTATTTGTGGCAGTCATGAAGTAAAACTGTTTTTGGACCAATGAGGTTGCAGGACAATCAAAGAAGGCAGAGAAATTACATCAGATTCCAGTAATGTGAACTGCATTATAAAAATAAAAAAAAACTTGACATGGTCATCATAATTTGTTTCTTCTTTTTTCGTTTCATTTCTTAGAACTTGGGTTGCTTAATTAAACTAGCAGGCTAAGACAACACTTCTTGAAGATATCCAGATAATTCTCATATTAAAAAGAATGAAAACATGCTCAAAGTTGATGACTTTTTAAAATGCTGGGTTTTCACACTAAAATATTAGTCACAACTAAATTAAATCATACTAAAACATTAGCCAAAATTAAATTAAATGTAATTAAACTAAATTAAGTATATAAGAGTTATATATGACACCAATGGGCGCTTGGGTTGCTCAACACAATCATTTTATTTGGTTATTTTTTTTAAAGAATCCCAAAAATGAAGTGCTCACACTGGACACATCAATTCAATTCAATTCAAGTTTATTTGTATAGCGCTTTTCACAATACAAATCGTTGCAAAGCAGTTGTACAAAAAATGTAGGCTACTACAATATATTTAGTAGCTTATTAGTGGTGACTACTGTATGTAGTCGATGTACATATGGTATAAATATAAAAAAAATAATAATAATAATGGTGTAATCAAAAACAGATGATGAACACTAATAGTAATGATTATGTGTTGCAATCAAACTTGTAGAAAAATGGTGTAGTGCTGTATGTTGTTTCAAGGCTGGCATCATCGGCGGTCCTCTGAGGGGTTGGCATCATCTCTTCTTCTGAATCCGGGCTGAATCTTGTGTAATTCCTAGTTACCACAGGATGGAAATCCCATGGCAGAAACAGAGAAACAAATAGAGAAATAATTAGCGTAGCTGCTGTTCCAACCAAGCAAAAATTGTGCGTTTTGCCCAAGCTGAAAAATGTTGATGTGCATTTGATCAGATGTAACTGAAGTACAACGTTATGAGATACATTATGTGAAGGCTTGGCTAAAGAGATGAGTCTTTAATCTAGATTTAAATATACAGAGTGTGTCTGAACCCCGAACGTTATCAGGAAGGCTATTCCAGATTTTTGGAGCCAAATGTGAAAAGGCTCTCCCTCCTTTAGTGGACTTTGCTATCCTGGGTACTACTAAAAGTTCAGAGTTTTGCGACCTTAGGGAGCGTGAGGGATTGTAGCGTGGAAGGAGACTAGTTAGGTATGCAGGAGCTAAACCATTAAGGGCCTTATAGGTCAGAAGTAATATTTTGTAAGTGATACGGAACCTAATAGGTAGCCAGTGTAGAGACCATAAAATTGGGGTAATATGATCATATTTTCTTGACCTGGTAAGGACTCTAGCAGCTGCATTTTGGACTACCTGTAGCTTATTTATTGAAGAAGCAGGACAGCCACCTAGTAGTGCATTACAATAGTCCAGTCTAGACGTCATGAATGCATGAACTAACTTTTCTGCATCAGAAACAGGTAACATGTTCCGTAGCTTGGCAATGTTTCTAAGATGGAAGAATGCTGTTTTTGTAACATGAGAAATATGATTTTCAAAAGACAGGTTGCTGTCTAATATAACACCCAGATTTTTGACTGTAGAGGAAATAACAGTGCATCCATCTAGTTGCAAATTGCAGTTTAAGAATTTCTGTGTACTGTTTTTTGGTCCAATAAGTAATATCTCGGTCTTATCTGAATTTAATAGTAGAAAATTATTGGTCATCCAGTCTTTCACATTTTTAACACATTCTGTTAATTTTGCTAAGTTAGAAGTTTCATCTGGTCTTGATGAAATATATAGTTGAGTATCATCAGCATAAAAATGGAAACTAATCCCATATTTCCTAATAATATTACCAAGGGGTAACATGTAAATTGAAAATAGTAGAGGACCTACAGATCCTTGTGGCACTCCATACTTTACTGGTGTTAGCTGAGATGACTCCCCATTTAAATAAACAAAGTGATAGCGATCGGACAGGTATGATCTAAACCATCTTAAAGCCTGCCCTTGAATACCTGTATAGCTTTGTAATCGATCTATAAGTATGTCATGATCTATAGTGTCGAACGCAGCACTAAGATCAAGTAAAACTAGCAATGAGACACAGCCTTGATCTGACGCAAGTAGCAAGTCATTTGTGATTTTTACAAGTGCAGTTTCTGTGCTATGATGGGGCTTAAAAACCTGACATTCTTCAAAGAGATTATTATTTTGCAAGAAGGAGCACAATTGAGCAGACAGAACTTTTTCCAAAATTTTAGACATAAATGGAAGATTAGAAATGGGTCTGTAATTTGCCAGTTCACTAGGGTCTAGCTGTGGTTTCTTAATAAGAGGCTTAATAACCGCTAGTTTGAATGGTTTTGGGACATGACTTAAAGATAACGATGAGTTAACAATATTAAGAAGCGGTACTTCTGCTACAGGTAACAACTCTTTTAGTAATTTAGTGGGTACAGGATCTAATAGGCATGTTGTTGGTTTAGATGTGGTGATAAGTTTATTTAATTCTTCCTGTTCTATAGTTGTAAAGCACTGCAGTTTTTCGTTGGGTGTAATGAATAATGCTGAAGTATCAGTTGCTGTAGTATCTATATTTGTTATTGTACTTCTGATGTTGTCTATTTTATCAGTAAAGAAATTCATAAAGTCGTTACTATTAAACTGTGCAGGAATATTTAGGTCGGGTAGCATTTGGTTATTTGTTAATCTAGCCACTGTGCTAAATAAAAACCTTGGATTGTTTTGGTTTTTTTCTATGAGTTGGTGGATGTACTCGGCTCTAGCAGCTGTTAAAGCCCGTCTATAGCTGGACATACTGTTTTTCCATGCAATTCTAAAAACTTCTAAGTTAGTTTTTCTCCATTTACGCTCAAGATTACGAGTTTCTTTTTTTAGAGAATGGGTATTACTGTTGTACCATGGCACAGTACGTTTTTCTCTAACCTTTTTTAGCTTGATGGGGGCAACAGCTTCTAGTGTATTAGAGAAGATAGTGCCCATGTTACTAGTCATTTTGTCTAGTTCATTTGTATTTATGGGTACACAGAGCAGCTGAGATAAATCAGGCAGGTTATTTGTGAACCTATCTTTGGTAGCAGGAACAATAGTTCTGCCCAGACGATAGCGCGGAGCTATATAGTTAACATCAGTGATACGCAGCATGCACGATACGAGGAAATGATTAGTAACATCATCGCTTTGAGGTACGATATCTATATCAGTAAGATCAAGTCCGTGCGACATAATTAGATCTAGTGTATGATTAAAACGATGAGTGGATCCGGAGACGTTTTGCTCGACTCCGAAAGAGTTTATTAGGTCAGTAAACACAAGTCCTAACGCATCATTTGCATTATCAACATGGATGTTAAAATCTCCAACAATTAATGCTTTATCAAAATTAACCAATAGGTCTGAGAGGAAATCTGCAAATTCTTTTAGGAAATCTGTATATGGCCCTGGAGGTCTATACACAGTAGCCAGAGCAAGAGATAGGAGAGATTTCTTTTGCATATCTGACAGAGTAACACTGAGCAGAAGTATTTCAAATGAATTAAACCTGTACCCTGTTTTCTGAGTAACATTGAAAATATCACTATATATTGTTGCAACACCACCGCCACAACCAATCTGACGAGGCTCATGCTTATAACAGTAGTTTGGTGGAGTAGACTCATTCAGACCAATATAGTCGTTTGGTTTTAGCCAAGTTTCAGTTAAGCAGAGTACATCAAAGCTATTATCTGTGATCATTTCATTTACAATAAGTGCTTTGGGTGCAAGTGATCTAATGTTTAGGAGCCCAAGCTTTAAAAAATTTTTTTGTTCATTTATTGTGCATTTTTCTGGTTTAATCACGATTAGATTTTTTCTAGATCCTGCATTAAATTTCTGTTTTGACCTCGCAATTCGAGTAACAGACACAGTCTTTATAGATTGGACAGCACCAGTACTATCGTTTAAATGTGCAGAACAAAAGCCATCTTCGCAACTATTTGAAGATTTGCTTACTAGTCAGATGGAGCGCAGCGTCCTGGAGATGTTGTCCGACAGGAGTTCTGCTCCGACTTTGCTGGGGTGCAGGCCATCAGCGCGGAAAAGCCTAGGACGCTCCCAGCAAAGATTCCAATTATTAACAAAGAGCAGTTTCTGTTCTTTACACCATGACAACAACCATTCATTTAGAGCAAAAAGTCTACTGAACCTTTCGTGTCCACGTCGATACGTGGGAAGCGGTCCTGACACGATGATTCTCGTCGCGGGTGATGTGCTGCGTACAGTCTCTATCAGGCTCCCGAAATCCCTCTTCAAGACCTCCTTCTGCCGCAGCCTGACGTCGTTCACCCCCGCGTGCAGGACGATCGCGCCAACGCTCACATCGTCCTTCAGGATGGCAGGTATCTGTGAAGAAACATCGAGAACGCGAGTGCCAGGAAAACAGCGGGTGTTAAAATTAAGCTTCTGTTGGCCGGGCTCCCGAAAGGGAGGAGGATGAAAGACTGCAGTCAAGTCAAGTCAAGTCACCTTTATTTATATAGCGCCTTTTACAATACAGATTGTGTCAAAGCAACTGCACAGTATTTAAACAGCACAATAGTGTGTAAGTAACGCATTATTGTAACAATCAATTTTCAGTTAAAGGCAGTTCATCAATGAATTCAGTGATATCATCGTCAGTTCAGTTCAAATAGTATACGATATCGCTGGAAAGCGTCCCCAACTAAGCAAGCCAGAGGCGACAGCGGCAAGGAACCAAAACTCCACAGGTGACAGAGATGGAGAAAAAAAAAACCTTGGGAGAAACCAGGCTCAGTCGGGGGACCAGTTCTCCTCTGGCCAGACCAAACAACAGTTTGTACCAATGTCTGATTGTAGAGAACTCATCAGGATCCTGTGGTGTAGCGCCAATGGCCGTCAAGGTTGGCGAGGTCTTTATTGATGATCCGCCTTGGAGCTCATCTGGTTGACATCCACGGCTATTGAAGTCATCTCCAGGTGGTGATCCATGATCTAAGCTGGGTACGGACTGGATCCGGGGGACTGGAGTGACCATCTGATCCGGATACAGGCTGGGTCTGGTGGCTACGGTGACCTCGGAATAAGAATGAAACAGACTAATATTAGCGTAGATGCCATTGTTTTTACGATGCAACGAGTGCATCAGGTGTTATGGAAGGTGTTTTCGGTTCCGGTTGACCTAATTAATGCAGCCTAACAATCCTTTAACGGATTTGAATTATAGAAATGTGTTAATGATTTTATGTGTAAGCCAGGTTAAAGAGATGTGTCTTTAATCTAGATTTAAACTGACAGAGTGTGTCTGCCTCCCGAACAGTGTTAGGTAGATTGTTCCAGAGTTTAGGCGCTAGATAAGAAAATGATCTGCCGCCGGCAGTTGATTTTGATATTCTAGGTATTATCAAATTGCCAGAATTTTGAGAACGCAGCGGACGTGAAGGACTATAATACGATAGGAGCTTGTTCAAGTACTGAGGAGCTAAACCATTGAGGGCTTTATAAGTAATTAGCAAGATTTTAAAATCTATACGATGTTTTATAGGGAGCCAATGCAGTGCTGACAGAACCGGGCTAAGTCGGGCTAACCGGGCTAAGCCAGCAGCCATATCACCCTGTAGCCCAAGATTGGTCACCCACTGAAGCTAAGCAGGGCTGAGCCTGGTCAGTACCTGGATGGGAGACCTCCTGGGAAAACTAGGTTGCTGCTGGAAGAGGTGCTAGTGAGGCCAGCAGGGGGTGCTCACCCTGTGGTCTGTGTGGGTCCTAGCACCCCAGTATAGTGACGGGGACACTATACTGCCAAAAAGCACCGTCTTTCGGATGAGACGTTAAACCGAGGTCCTGACTCTCTGTGGTCATTAAAAATCCCAGGATGTCTTTCGAAAAGAGTAGAGGTGTGACCTCGGCATCCTGGCCAAATTTACCCATTGGCCTCTGACCATCATGGCCCCCGAATCATCCCCATATTCCGATTGGCTTCATCACTCTGTCTCCTCTCCACCAGTAAGCTGGTGTGTGGTGGGCGTTCTGGCGCACTATGGCTGCCGTCGCATCATCCAGGTGGATGCTGCACACTGGTGGTGGATGAGGAGATACCCCTGACACTGTAAGCGCTTTGAGTGTCTAGAAAAGCACTATATAAATGTAATGAATTATTATTATTATTATTAATATGCTCATACTTTCTGGTTCTAGTAAGAACTCTAGCTGCTGCATTTTGGACCAGCTGGAGTTTGTTTATTAAGCGTGCAGAACAACCACCCAATAAAGCATTACAATAATCTATCCTTGAGGTCATGAACGCATGAATTAATGTTTCAGCATTTGACATTGATAGCATAGGTCGTAATTTCGATATATTTTTAAGATGGAAAAATGCGGTTTTGCAGATGCTAGAAATGTGGCTTTCAAAGGTGAGATTGCTATCGAATAGGACGCCTAGGTTCCTAACTGATGACGACGAATTTACAGAGCAGCCATCTAGTATTAGACTGTGTTTTAGGTCATTACTTGTGGAGGTTTTAGGTCCAATAATTAGTACCTCTGTTTTTTCAGAATTTAACAGTAAGAAGTTATTCGCCATCCAGTTTTTAATATCAGCTATGCATTCTGTTAGTTTTTCGAATGGATATGTTTTGCCGGGCTGCGAAGAAATATAGAGCTGAGTATCATCAGCGTAACAATGAAAGCTAACACCATGTTTCCTGATGATATCTCCCAAGGGTAACATGTAAAGCGTAAAAAGTAATGGCCCTAGTACTGAGCCTTGAGGTACTCCATACTGCACTTGCGATTTAAATGATACCTCTTCATTTATTGCCACAAACTGATGACGGTCAGATAAGTACGATTTGAACCATGCCAGTGCACTACCACTAATGCCTAGATAATTTTCAAGTCTATTTAAAAGAATGTTGTGGTCAATAGTATCAAATGCAGCACTAAGATCCAGTAGCACTAATAGAGAGATGCAACCACGATCGCTTGACAATAGCAGGTCATTTGTTACTCTAATTAGAGCAGTCTCAGTACTATGATATGGTCTAAAACCTGACTGGAAATCCTCACAGATACCATTTTTCTCTAAGAAGGAGCATAATTGTGAGGATACTGCCTTTTCTAGTATCTTTGACAGAAAAGGGAGATTCGAAATTGGTCTGTAGTTAATTAATTCATAGGGGTCAAGTTGTGTTTTTTTAATGAGTGGCTTAATAACAGCTATTTTGAAGGTTTTGGGGACATATCCTAATGATAGTGACGAATTAATAATATTCAGAAGAGGATCTATGACTTCTGGAAGTACCTCCTTTAGTAGCTTTGATGGAATAGGGTCTAACATACATGTTGTGGGTTTAGATGATTTAACAAGTTTATACAATTCCTCCTCTCCTATAATAGAGAATGAATGGAATTGTTCCTCAGGAGATCTACAACGCATCTGATGCGATACTGTAGCGGGCGGCTGTATGGTTACAATTTTATCTCTAATAGTGTCTATCTTGGAGGTAAAGTACGTCATAAAGTCATTACTGCTGTGCTTTTGGGAAATGTCTAAACCTGTTGCTGCTATATTTTTAGTTAATTTAACCACAGTATTGAACAAATACCTAGGGTTATGTTTGTTTTCTTCTAAGAGAGATGAAAAGTAATTTTTAATGTTTTTAATGCTTTCCTATAAGATAAATTACATTCACGCCAAGCAGTACGAAAAACCTCTAGTTTTGTTTTCCTCCAGCTGCGTTCCATTTTTCGTGCTTTTCTCTTTAGGGCGCGGGTATGATCGTTATACCACGGTGTTACACTGTTTTTCTTAATCTTTTTTAGGCGCACTGGAGCAACTGTATCTAAAGTGCTAGAAAAGAGAGAGTCCATAGTTTCTATTACATCATCAAGTTTTTCTGAGCTATTGGATATGCTGAGGAATTCAGATAAGTCAGGAAGATTACTTACAAAGCAGTCTTTTGTAGTAGAAGTGATGGTTCTACCGTATTTGTAGCAAGGAATTGAATTAACAGTTTTAGCTATCTGGATTATACAAGAGACTAGATAATGATCTGAGATATCATCGCTTTGCTGCAGAATTTCAACGCCATTAACATCAATTCCATGTGACAGTATTAAATCTAGAGTATGATTTCGGCAATGAGTAGGACCTGACATGTGTTGTCTAACCCCAATAGAGTTCAAAATATCTATAAATGCTGTTCCTAATGCATCTTTTTCATTATCAACATGGATGTTAAAATCACCCACTATTAAGACTTTATCTGCGGCCAGCACTAATTCGGATAGAAAATCAGCAAATTCTTTAATAAAGTCTGTATGGTGCCCTGGTGGCCTGTATACAGTAGCTAGCACAAACGTCACAGGGGATTTATCATTAGTACTTGTTTCTCTGGATAATGCTATATGAAGCACCATAACTTCAAACGAGTTATAAATTGAAGCCCGTTCTCTGAGAGACATTGAGAATACTGCTATAAATAGTAGAAACACCTCCTCCTTTACCTTTTAGACGCGGTTCATGTTTATAACAGTAATCTTGGGGGGTGGACTCGTTTAAAATAATGTAATCGTCTGGTTTTAGCCAGGTTTCTGTCAAACAGAGCACATCTAGGTTATGATCAGTGATCATATCATTTACAAAAAGTGCTTTCGTAGAAAGGGACCTGATATTCAATAAGCCAAGCTTTATCAATTGTTTCTCTGTATTATATATATTTTTTATTTGTTGAACATCAATTAAATTGTTAGTCTTGATTTGATTCAGGCGTTTTTTGTATTTTTTTGCTCGGGGAACAGACACAGTCTCTATAGTGTGATATCTAGGTGAAAGGGTCTCTATGTGCTGAGAATTAACTGATTTCTGTGACGTGAGGCGGCTAGCAGACGGTCGGTTTAGCCAGTCTGTCTGCTTCCTGACCTGGGCCCCAGTTAGTCAAGTGCAAACTCTAAGACTATGTGCCATATTTCTAGATAGAAGAGATGCTCCACATCCGGAGGGATGAAGACCATCTCTTTTCAACAGGTCAGGTCTGCCCCAAAAGCTTGTCCAATTGTCTATGAAACCTATGTTATTTCGCGGGCACCACTTTGACATCCAGCCATTGAGTGACCACAGTCTACTGTGTATCTCGTCACCACGGTAAGCCGGGAGGGGACCAGAGCATATTACAGTGTCTGACATCGTACTTGCAAGTTCACACACCTCTTTAACATTATTTTTAGTGATCTCCGACTGGCGAAGTCGAACATCATTAGCGCCGACATGAATAACAATCTTACTGAATTTACGTTTAGCATTAGCCAGCACTTTTAAATTTGCCAAGATGTCAGGCGCTCTGGCTCCCGGTAAACATTGGACTATGTTGGCTGGAGTCTCTATTTTCACGTTCCGTACAATAGAATCGCCAATTACTAGAGCACTTTCATCAGGTTTCTCAGTGGGTGCTTCACTGAGTGGGGAGAACCTGTTTGATGTTCTGATCGGAACGGAAGAGCGGTGTTTTGACCCGCGACTATGCCGCCTCACAGTCACCCAATTGCCCTGCTGCATGGGCGTTGTTACCGGAACCGAACAATGTACAGGGCTTTCTGAGCTAGTCACATCCAAAACCGTATCTAAGGCCCTCACATTCTTACTATCCTCCATTAAAGTTTGGATGCGTGACTCTAGTTCTGAAATCTTCTCTGTCAGCCTGACTATATTCCTGCATTTATCACATGTATAAGGCTCACTGCTGACAGAGATAGATAAGCTATACATGTGGCAAGCAGTGCAGACTACAATTGTAGGAGAAGAAGCCATTACTCACCGTGATTGTAGAATGATTTCAACTTACCAATGTTGTTAGAGTTCCTGAAGAACAGATCAGGGGGAGAAAAAACGGAACGGAACCGGCTAAAAGAGTACTAACGATATTAAACACAAGAAAAAAATATAAAAACGTGAATGGAACGCAGATGGCAAGTTAACCGGCCAGCGCAATGCTAAAAATAGTAAACAAGAGTTAAAAGCGTGAATGGAGTGCGGGCGGCAAATTAACCGGCTATGGAATGCTAACGCGCTGCACTCGTGATTATAGAGTAAGGCGAACAATCAAATTAGTCAGATTAGTTTGATGGATAAGACCAGAAATTAAGTTAAGCTATATCTATCAATTTAAAACGGCAGAATTAACAATAAGATAGAGAATCCAGTAGAAAATCCAGTAGAAAAACGAAGCTGCAGAGAGCTACAAACAAACAGACCACTCTGCAGCAAGGCAGACTGGAAGCAGGGAAACAGCGAGAAGCAGGGAAACAGCGACAAGTACGACAAGGCGTGGTGCAACGGTGGGGACCTTAGGGAGGTATCCCGCATTGGGATACCGAAATGCTTTGGCCATACTGGGCACAAAGTAATAAAGGAAGGGGCCACAGAGAGGGCCTGAAAGTCCTCAACCCTCTTGAGGGAAGTAAAGGTTTGAAGGGAGGCTCACACAAAGCCTCTAGAACCACAGCCAGGTCCCACATAGGGACGCAAGTGCGTACTGGAGGCCTCAACCTCAGCACATTGCAGAGGAACCGTGTAACTAGAGGGTGTCTGCCCACTGAGAGCCACCGAGAGGGGCGTGGTAAGCCGAAAAAGCCGCCACCTAAAGATTTAGGGTGGAGTGGGTCAACTCTGCTGAGAGGCGGGCCTGCAGGAACTCCAGCACTGTACCAAACGGGCAGTTAACTGTCCAGAGTCAAGCTGGCGGTCTCCGCACCAAGAAGGGAAAAGTCTCCACTTCAAGGTGTACAGTTTCCTTGTGGAGGGAGTTCTGGATGGAGGATGATTTCCACAACCTCGGTTGAGAGACCGGAAGCTATAAGCTGGGCCCCCTCAGAGGCCAAACCCACAGCGTCCAAGCTCGGGGCAGGGGTGAGGAATCGCCTCTGCCTGTGAGAGGAGATCCCTCCTGACGGGAATCTCTGTGGAGATCCGTCAAGAAGGGAAATCTGGTCTGAGAACCAAACTCGGACTGGCCAGTACGGGGCCATAGACCGAAGTCGGACCCCGTCCCAGCAACACCTCGATGTTGAGCTGCCAACCGCTCAGACTGAGCCAAAATCAACTAATCGTTGATATAGTTGAGCATGCAGATGCCCTGGAATCGCAGAGGAGCCAGAGCTGCATCCACACACTTCACAAAAGTGTGGGGTGAGAGTGCAGGCCAAAGGCCACGGGCTGAGCAGCCACTCATGACTGCTCTTCAGCCAGTGAGGGACGCATCTGTCGCAAGCGTAACACGGCGACAAACAGCTCCGAATACTGGGCCCTGTAGCCAGAACCAAGACTTCTCCTCATGTCTGAGGCACAAAGGGATTGCCACATGAGCTAGATCATGTGAAGCAGATTTCCCATCGGGGAAACCGCTTGGTCTTGAGCCACCACTGTAGGGGTCTCATGTACAGCAGGCCAAAAGATATCACGTTGGACTCAGCTGCCATCAGACCCAGCAGTTTGTAGAACTGCTGTACAGTGAGTGACCGGCCTTCTCTTACTCTCACAACTGTGATGAGGATCGAGACGACATGAGCAGGAGACATACGTGCCTGCATCGTGGTCAAATCCCACACCACGCCCAGATAAGTGGTTCTTTGTAATGGAGAAAGCACACTTTCCTTGGCACATCTCAATGTTGAACTACCACTTGCTCGAAATTAGCTAAGATCAACCAAATGTTGACATAGTTGAGTATGCGGATGCCCCGGAGCCACAGAGTAGCAGAGGACCCATAACTGCATCCACACAATGTGTGAAAGTGTGGGGTGAAAGTACAAGCCGAAAGGAAGAGCCCAATATTGGTAAGCTCTGCCCCTGAAAGCAAACCTCAGGAACTTCCTGTGTTGCGGAACAATGAAGTACCGGCTGTATAACCCGGGATCTCGCTGTGCGGAGAGACTACCTCGATGGCCTCCTTCCCCAGGAGAACGTTTACTTCCTGTTCCATAACCAGAGCCTGCTCGGGACCCATCGAAGTGGGAAAGACCCCACTGAAACGGGGGAGGAGGGGAGCCGAACTGAATGCGGTAGCCCCTCTCTTCAGTCTGCAGGACCCATGAGACACATTTGGCAGAAGTTTCCACGCTGCCAAAGAGTCTATTGGGGGGATCAGTCTCTCGAGACTTCTGGTGTTAGAGGAACGGCTAGCTCTGGGTCCTGAAGCGGAGGCCGGCAGGAAGGCACCCAGCTAGATGTTCAAGGGACCTCCATGAAGGTCGCGAGCCTCCCAACACCGCTACGATGTCGGGCGGTAACCGAGAGATATGCTCGCTGGGGACCGCTGCGCCCTGAAGCACCAGGGGTGGCAGGGTTGGCAAAGCGGTCCCCTGAGGACACTGAGGAGAGACGGGCACCATATGAAGAGGTGTTAACCGCTCTTCCCCAGAGGGGACTGCTCTCATTAGCCCTGGGCCACACCATCTGGGCTTCTTATAGTTAATGAAACTATTTGCAGTGAGTGACCAGCCTACTTATACTCTCTTGACTGGCATGAGGAAAGATTCAATCAGAGCAGGAGACAGACGTGCTTGCATCATGATTGAATTCCACACCAAGCTCAGAAAAGTGGTTCTCTATAATGGAGAAAGCACACTTTTCTGTCACAACCCCAGTTTGGCGAGGACGACACCTCGATGCAGAGCTGCCAAAAAGCTCAGGATGAGCTAATATAAATGAAACATAAATATAATTAAATATATGGGGTGAGAGTGGAGGAAATGGCCAACTAGTATGGGCTGCACCCGGCAGCCTGTATAAAATGTATTAAATTCCTCAGAATTAAATGACTATGGGAGCAGAGCTAAACATTCAAGATACTTCACACATGTGCTTTTATGAATGGACACATTTATGAATGAACACAGCCCCGCCCCCTCAAGAACGGACTTTCTTTTTCTTAGTAGCAAGAGCAGGGAGAAACCAGTGATCTAATATGCAGTCTGCTCAAACGCAAAATGGTGCAATTCCACAATGAAAGCCTCCGCTCTGCCTCGGCAAAACGGGACTTGCGAGCAAAGCGTGCACAGCGAGAATGCGAGCCGTCAGCTCCCTCAAGAGAGAGGCTGACACCGCCCACTTCGCCACGCACTACTCTCACTCAGACGGAGAAGGACCACAGCGAGGGCTTCGAAACCCTGAGAGAGAGAACGCGGTAGATCCAGGAAAAGGCAGAGATAGATTGAAAATCATCTCTAACCCACTTCCTAGATCTACAGTATGTGCAATCCCCACAACAACAGCTGCCACCCTGCTTCGGCAGAAGCGGGACTGAGCCGCGGGGAAAGACAATACGGGCATTCAGTTCCCTCGAGAACTGACTCCCGTGCTTCGCTCCCAAATAGACTATGTGTATCCCCACCCGATATAAAGAGGGCAAAGGGGAGCACACTGCCCTGCTGAAAAAACCAGCATATGCTGGTTAGGTATGTTTTGGTGCTGGGATGCTGGTTTTAGCTGGTTAATGCTGGTCCTTTGCTGGTTTATGCTGGTCATGTTGCTGGTCAAAGACCAGCATAAACCAGCAAAGGACCAGCATTAACCAGCAACATGACCAGCATAAACCAGCAAGGGACCAGCATAAACCAGCAAAGGACCAGCATATACCAGCTAAAACCAGCATCCCAGCACCAAAACATACCTAACCAGCATATGCTGGTTTTTTCAGCAGGGTGTATAAAATGCTGGTGCTTATAGAAGGACATAGTGACACTCTCAAATAAAAGCTGTGCAAACTGGCACATAAAAACAGATTGTAGACATACATAGAGCGCTTGCTGAAGAAAAGCTAACGCTGCTTTTACCGTACGTGCTTTTAAGCTCCATGGTCAGTGACGTCATCACATACGTGACGTCTCGCAATTCCATTGGGCTGATTACACACTGAATTCAGAGCATGCTCACACTGAAGGCGTTCCCATAGCGTTTCGACGCAGCTCGATGTTCCTGTAAGGGAACAGGTAAGTATAAAATGGCAGTGGTGGACGAAGTACACAAATCAAGTACTTGAGTAAAAGTACAGATACGTGTAATATAATATTACTCCAGTAAAAGTAAAAGTACTCCTTTTTCAATTTTACTCAAGTGAAAGTACAAAAGTACTACATTTTTTGTGTACTTAAGTAAAAAAGTACTGAACTATTTTGCAATTTTATAAAGGCTATAATTTTATATTAGCATATATTTTTTTTATAATCCTACTGTTCAAAAAGTCTTGGATTTTCCCAAAATAACCACTACCCTATATGAAGTCAAGATAGATTTTTGTTGTTGATATGGACTACGTTGACAAGAGTGAAGTGTTAGGTTTCATTGCGATGTACCTGAGAGAAAACTGATTTGACCTTCTCATTTTCACCAGTAAGAAAAGTGTTTTAAAGCTTGTTATTTTGCAGAACGGCACAGTTATAAATGATATGAGAATAAGGCCTGAAGTTAGGAATGAAAATGTAATTATATTTTCATAATATTTTTTCTTTTTCTCAAACATTGTCTGTGGTGAAAAAACACCCCTGGCCAAATGCCCCCTGAGTTCTTCACTTCCCACTTTGATAATTACTGTAGTTACCATGATCTAAACATCACATCTTTTCTTTTTCACTCAGATGTAATCTCTCTAGGTGGTTGATTATAAATATTTGGACTTCATATCTGAAAATTACCTCAACTTAGCACCAGCAAGCTTGTTAGCTAGGAAGTTAGCATCAGCTAACAATATTTACTTATTTTCAGTATGGTTATGAATAAACATTTATATCTGTCTACTAGGGCTAGTTGATCCAAACAATATAAAAAGTTATACCGTTAATAAACAATATAAAATCAGACGTCACATAGGGCTAAATACGTAGCATTTTAATTAAACTGTTAAGGTTACAGCAGCGAGGAATATGAACGTGCATGAGTTATTTTATTTAATCTGTGTTATTTTAATGTTTCGTGTTTGACCTAAAAAGAGACAATGTTGATGTGTCTGCATTCAAGCATTTCAGAGGGCTTAAATACATCACCCTTTACAGCAGATTTAGTTCGCAAACAACTGACAGATACAATAATTAATCCCAAAACTCGACATTATAACTTACTTTTCGCAGCATCAGTCGCGCGTGCGCGCTCACATGATCTCCCGGTTCTTATTTGTGAATTCAGTTGACTGGAGACTCGCTCTAAACGGCTTATTTGAAGTTGTCGACTCGTGAGTTGTCGACTCGAGAACAGCTGCAATTGGATCAGTCCAATTCGTGAATGAATCGTTTGTGGCGATTTGTGAAGTGATTGTGACGATGAATGATGATGAAGTGTAGATGGGGTCTCTCGGATGGGGAGGTGCAGAGACAGATGGTCAGCGATGGAATGATGACGGTCCAGTGAGTGTAATCCAAAGTGAGTGATCCAGGGTGATGTATTCCACAGTCTTTTGAAAATCATATTTCTCATGTTACAAAAACAGCATTCTTCCATCTTAGAAACATTGCCAAGCTACGGAACATGTTACGTTTCTGATGCAGAAAAGTTAGTTCATGCATTCATGACGTCTAGACTGAACTATTGTAATGCAATACTAGGTGGCTGCCCGGCATCTTCAATAAACAAGCTACAGGTAGTCCAAAATGCAGCTGCTAGAGTCCTTAACTACAACTAAATGGGCAACACAGCATATTAGAATGATTTTGAACACTTACAACTGGAGTATTGATGCTGAAAATTCAGCTTTGAATTTAAATAAAAACACACCTTGTAATAAACAATGCACAGATTGCAAAGAACTTACATTCTGATGATTACTTCATTTTCCTCACGGCTGCCTTCCTCAGTCATTCCTAGGCCTTCTCATTTTTCACCTTTCCCTTGAATCCACATAAAATATAAATAAAACTAATTAACCAATTAATTTTATAGACAGTTTGTATAAGTTTGTATAAAACTGCAAATCTTCCTTTTGAAATCTTAAGTTATTCTCTCAGCTTCTAAAGGAAAGGCACAATCTGTGGCCATGTTCACAGAGAATTTGATCTTACTATTAGGTGACCTGGCAAGGAGATTTAGCTTAAAACTTATTCATGAAACTCTTAAGAGTCCACAATAACCAAAAAGAGGGATACGTCATTTGCATTGACTTTTTCTTTGTTAAATTTCCACACTAAGCATGGATCGGAGCTCTTAATACAAAGTGCACCAGATAGAAAAAATTAAGTTTAAAATGTACAGTACATACTTTTGTACACTAAGCCATGCCCCCAGACAGACGAAGGTCCAGCCCCCAAAGTCTCAAACAAATCCTGTGGGAAACACAGCAAAGTGATGTGGTTGTGTATGATTTAGAAATAGGGGAGTCTTACATTGGTCAAATTCAGGCCAACTCAAATATTTTTTAAACATGTTTAAAAATGATCAGGAGCACAGGAGGTGCTCATGAAGGCAGTGGTTTACAATTGTGGTCCAGGTGACCCACAGCACTGCACATTTTGTATGTCTCTCTTGTTAAACCCACCTTCTTCAGATCATCAGCTCCTTAGGAAAGAGCTTCATGAACAAATCTGTCAGTAAAGAGAGATGTGCAAAATGTATAGTGCTGTGTGTCCCCAGGTCCAGGTTTGAAAACCACTGTTGTAAGTTACCATGACATATGACAATCATACGAGCATCAACAATTTCACAAAAATGTCTCCTGACTGAGGAAAAAACAAAATCATTCACAGGCTCTGGAATTAGACTATCAATTGATATCTATCTAGCTATGAGTAATTGAAATGATAAATCCAACCCTGTGGATTACCTGTCTCTCCTCCTGAGCATTTTGTTGTGTGGGTCCAGGAAGGATACTGCAGCACAACTCCTTTAACCATGAGAAAATGCAGTTCCAGCATGTCTTCACATCCAGGACAACAGAAGGGTCAGGGAGGCCTGAAATATAAATATTTAAGCCACTAATATCAATTTAAATCTATATTTGTGCCTGAGTGACACTGAAACAATGAGGTTTAGTTTTTTACTGAGGATTTGCTGGGTTCTTTTGAACACAGTCTTCATGATGGATGATCTCTTGATCCTGGATCCTTTCTGCCATACACTTAGAGATGGTTTGGATGTCATGTGGTTGTGTCTAAAATACAAATAGCAGCACCATTAGTCCTGTTGCTTTATATATATTTTTTGGTACTGAACAAGTCAGGAACCAAATCAGTAAGTTACCTGTACTTGATACCCATCCCTATCATAATCATGGTTGTCGTGTTGCAGCTGCCCAGACTCTCTCTCCACCTGTATTTAAAAAGTATGTTAGTTTTGAATAAAACATTGATAAAACAATGAACAATGAATAAAGCATTCAAACTACTACTTAAAAAAAATAGGCTCAATACATTTAGTGCAATAATATGAAAAATTATCCAGAGACCAGCTTTGAGGACGTGCCCACGACGTTTCTGGGACCTTAGCCAAAATCCTTAAACTACTACATAGTAACAATGAACATCATTTCTAATAAGCAACTCACTGAATGACTCAACTGGTTCACTGGCAGTAAGGACATAAAATAGTGAACTATTTGTTGGATACATATTTGTTAAAACTAAAGTATCAGATCTGTTTGTCAATGAAAAGTCACTAGCATAAAAATGATGCAAGTTATGTAACGTTATGTAAAAATGTTGTATGTAAAAACCAATAACATGTAACGAGCAAATTACACCATTTACAGGCCTGTTAATCGACAGGAAATCAGGACATTATTAATCCCACATACACTGAATGGGATTTCGGCAGCCTCGGTCTAATAAGGATCGCTCATGTGTCGTCATCATGACGTATTCTCAGTGGGGAACGCAAAGCATTTTGGGAATCCGCGGCACAAACATTAGGCGCCAGACTTGATTGCATGGAGGGAAGAGTTCAAGATGCCGTCTACCTGCTGTGTTATATACTGCAATAGTCGTTCTCACGATAGAAGTGGCTTAAAGCTTAAGAACGGAATATGCTTTTATCGTTTTCCAGCGTGGAATAATAATTGTACAAGCCATGTTTTAGAGGTGACAAAAATGCGACGAATGGCATGGATAACCGCAGTAAGGAGACCCAATTTGTTTCTGTGATCAAAGCTGAATTTTCAGCATCATTACTCCAGTCTTCAGTGTTTGATCCTTAAGAAATCACTCTAATATGACGATCTGATGATCAAGAAACATTTATGATTATCAGTGTTGAAATGAACATCTTTGATGAATAGAAAGTTCAAAAGAACGTCATTTATTTTAAATCTAAAGCTTTGTAACATTAAACACTACTGGTCAAAAGTTTGGGGTCAGTAAGAATTTTATTTTATTTTTTGGGGAAAGAAATAAAATAAATCAATACTTTTATTCATCAAGTTAAACTGATTAAAAGTTACAGTAAAGACATTTATAATGTTAGAAAATATTCTATTTTAAATAAATGCTGTTCTTTTGAACTTTCTATTCATCAAAGAATTTTAAGAAAATTTTGTACACAACAGTTTTCAACATTTATAATAATCATAAATGTTTCTTGAGCATCAAATCGTCATATTAAACTGATTTCTGAAAGATCATGTGACACTGAAGACTGGAGTAATGATGCTGAAAATTCAGCTTTGATCAAGAAATAAATTAAACTTTACTATATATTCACATAGAAAACAGCCGTTTTAAATTGGAATAATATTTCACAATATTACTGTTTTTTAAATTGTTTTTATCAAATAAATGCAGCCTTGGTGAGCAGAAGATACTTCTTTTAAAAACATTAAAGACTTTGCTGGATAAAATTGTGGTTGTGTGCTGTGCTTTGACCAATATGTGTCCAAGTATTGTTGTGAAGCCATCGTGTTAGAATTATACACCATGCTCACATCTAATATGTAAAAAAAAAAAAAAAAAAAATTGTTTTCCAAAAGATTTTGTAATGTCTCTTCTCACATGTAACGTTAATTGATTTTTAGCCATCTCTGTAAATAAAATACACAAAGACTGAATGAAATTCTGTCTCAATTACAAACTCAATTACATAACTTGAATAGTAGTAACAACCAACTTAATTTCAGTTTCTTTACATATTTAACATGTTAATACATTTAGATCAAAACATTTACATTATAAAGAATCCATAGAAAAGAACTGGAAATGTATGAGGGTAGGTTGTGGGTGATAAGTTACAGACATGTGCAAGCATCGCACTGCCATGACTCTTCTCTGGCTGGTGCGCTGCTGAGTCCCACGCAACCTAAATGGAACCACTAATAAGGACAGTTCTGACTATCGCAACTTCGTGTGTGTATGCACTAACACTTAATATCATATAGTTGTATAAATATATGGGTGCTGGAAGTTGGGCAACAGTTTGACGTCCCTTGACCAGTCGCTCTGCTCGTAAGGATCCAGTCCTTTGATTCCCTTTATTTTCTCGTCATATCTCGTTTTTGCATAAGGATTTAGTTTTAGGCGGTATGGTCCGACAATGTTTTCTTTAGCTCGCTGCATTTTGTAGGATTATATTCTGTTTTCACGTTAATTTTTCATTATTTTCATGCCAGATTACTAGCCTGCTATGCCAGCCGGGCCAAACATACCCATAATTCTTTGCGTTCTGAAGAGGTTGCCGCCCATTTGGTCACATGTCTTAGCGATCTCTATTAAAAGTTTATATAACATCAGTGGTTTATATTTAAGTTTACAATGCGGCTAGGCTAGCATGAGCATAGTCAGATGCGAACGACAGCAGTCAACGTTACTATGGTAGAAGTTAAAATAATAAAAAAAAAATGAATACTGTATAGTTTATCGTGGGTAAATTTCAAACTAGACTAAAAATAAGGTATAACATTTTAATTTAGGATTTTAAAAGTTAACTTAACGTTACCACAGACCGCCTCCAGAACTAAGCTAATTAACTTTAACATTAACCAAACAGGGCATTTATTTATTAAATTAATATAGAAAACCTCCAAAAACACAAAACACTACTTATCTTACGTGTCATCTAACGTTATATCAGCAAAAATATATGAATAAGAGAAGATTTTAAGCGCTTACCTTTTCCTTCTCGTCCGTCTTCTGGAAGTTGACCGTTAATGACGGGCACGCGCACGGGGCACTTACGCAGCACTCAGAAAGTGACGTGCGCTGGTTTTAACCTTAACATTTGTCCCGTTCCCCCTTTCAATAAACCATTCACAACCATAAATTATCACCATTTGCTAAGCAAACTATTTGGTTTTTGTTTTGCCATTAATTTGATGACAAACATTTCTATATTTTAAATGACGGGTTACACTTATATAATAATTCATTCCATCATTCAAAATGCTTGACGAATTCAGTATATTCCCCATATTATTGGCTATTAAAACGGTTTACACCTTTAAAAATAAGCTTAAAGGAACCGTATGTAAGAAATTTATGTCAGTTAATCATAAAATGGCCCTGACATGTCACTAGACATTAAGAAATCATGTTCATTTCAAATACTTATATCACTGAACAGTGGTCCGGCCAGGATATTGTCATTTAAAAGTGAGAGTTGCAGCCCTCAACTGATGTTATTGTTGTCATTTTGTGTTTTGGTCTGAGGCGCCACCCTCCAGCTATCGACTAATCACGAACTCAGTAGAGTTTCGTGATCCGGGTTGCCAGCTGTTACAGCTGCGGCTATACGAACGTGTAGGATAAAACATGCATAACGTTACGAAACCTAAAAGACCTCGTTATGAATCCGAAATACGTCGTGACAAAGTCCGAAATAAAAAAGGATTTGTATAGGATATGCCTTTGAAAGATGGAGACGGCTGAAAACGGAGAAGAATTTGAAGATAGACGCCATCGTTGGTAATTTTCTCCTGGACAAGTAAGATTCATCTATGTTTGCCTAACTTTGCTTCCGTACACAGTGGATTTCCCACGGTCGGCCGTGCAAAATGCGTTCATAAAAAGCTTTATATCGCACCACTAGCAGGGTATGAAAACAACCTATGTTCCGACTGAAATGTGGTATTACAGTACATCTTTGGCTACTCGCCATCTGTAAATTTTTGCGATACATAATTACTTCGCAAAACATCTCTTGTGAAGCATAAACATAATTAACAGAAGAAAAACAAATTTCTGTGTAGGACTCGTCACTTGCCATTGGAAGCTCCTTGTTGTAGCTGGCAACCTCGAGTCAGGGGGGGAAGCGGGAGTGGATACACCGTTCTACAGTATTTTGAAAGTGATTGCAGTACCAGTTTTGGCCGCAATCCTACATACGGTTCCTTTAATACATGTAGTGCAATAATATGAAAAGTTAGTTGGAGACCTGCTGACCACGTCGCTATAACGTTTCCCACGCGACCAACCAGCGACGTCTTTTAATGCTGCCTTCATGTGCTATCGTAATTATGGTAAATACCAAAATCCGACATCGAAATTGCACATGAACACCCACTCACGTTGTAATTTCCACTGGAAAGCTCGAAATTTTTTATGATACCCGAGTTGCCGAGATGGGATAAACTTTGACCTTTCAACATGGCGGACAGCAACAAAACTATACTGAATGGTAAACATTGCATAATGTTGAAAGTTAAAAAAACTTATATAGGCTATATAACATATATATATACTTATCTAGGCTTATATAAAAACTTATATAGGCTAGCTAAAACAGAACCATTAGTTAGTATTGTCTTTAAAAAAAAAAACGATACTATTCATGATCAATAAGATATACAGCCTATCATTTATCGTTTGCGTTTTGATGCATCCTTTTCTTCCTGTAGCAGATGTATTAGGGAGTTTATAACCGTTTTAAAACTTTTACCCAAATAGCATGTGAGGACAAATTCCGAGTCCGCCATGTTTCTCTTCACTACGACAACAAAAGCACCTGAACACGACACACTGGTAATTTCCACTTCACAAGTGGAAAGCATCATCTTTCCCATATCACATGAAGGCAGCATAAAGGACGTGCCTACGACGTTTCTGGGACGTTAGCCAAAATTCAAAAATATGGAACGTTACCACAACGTCCTCACGGCATTGTCATAAAGTAATGTCATGCTGACCAAATGACGACCAACTGGCGACGACCTCACAACGTACTGTGTTTGCTGGGTTACCAGATCAAGAAAATATGATCATATTACCCCAATCTGACAGTCTCTGCACTGGCTACCTATTAGGTTCCGTATTACTTACAAAATATTACTTCTTACCTATAAGGCCCTTAATGGTTTAGCCCCTGCATACATAACTAGTCTCCTACCACGCTACAAATCATCACGCTCCCTAAGGTCCAGTGGCGCCTCCAGGATTTTTTTCATAGGGTGGCCGAAAGAGGCCAGTAAAAATGTTAGGGTGGCACAATACAAAAAAATGTTGCATGCCTAAATCTAAATGAAGACAAAACTTTTTTGCTTTACCGTTATTTCTGGTAGCATATAAAGTTATAGGCTTTAAAACTTCAGTATTACTATTCTCTGTACAGAGCAAAATAGAAAAAAAAGTTGCTTTGCAATTCAACTGCAAGTAGCCTCATGTTTATTTGGAGTGCAAATTCATTTCAAATGTTTAAAAATAAACAAGAAAGTATAGATGTTTAATCGGCATATACATCAAAATACACACAAGCTTAATACAAGTGCAGCCCGAGCCCAACGGGCAGCAGCGAGCGTGCCTTCAGCGCAGTTTGAAGGGTTGCGCAATCATGCGCACACGACACAATAGCCTAAAGCTTACCACAAAGCACCGGCAAAAGTAATTACTATGAATGTGCAGGGAGAAATAGTAAAGAAATATAAAAAATAAAATAAAGCTGAAGATCCTGACACGCCATTTCCTCGGACCCGCCTTTATAGAGAATTGCATCTTCAAGGATTTCATAGCCTAATAAAATATTTTGCTTTCGGTTTCGGTTCATCATTGTGAAACATTGTGAAACACTTCTGTCCAAGACCAAGACGGTGTCAGTGTTTCCTTGTGTTTCCCCCCTCACATGGACTTCTGTTGGTTTCTTCCTTTGTCTCCCCCTGTAGTTCTGTGTTTATTGGTTTGTTCCTGCGCCATGAGCTTTGACTTGTTTCACTTGTCTTGTAGGCTTGCCACGATAGACGGTGTTGACGGTGTTACCGGTTTTAAGACGCAACACCGGTGACATCACTTTTCCACCGTGACACTGTCTCCACTTTTTTTTTTTAAGTATTCATTTTTTTATTAGGGATGCACCGAATATTCGGCCACCGAAAATGGCCCAAAAGTGCATTTTCGGTGTTCGGCCGAAAGACTTTTATCACCGAAACAACACGGCCGAAACAGTATGTTGACGCAAACAGAAACCGCAGCCTGCACGTTCTTGTCTGAAGCAACACATCTGCAATGTGGACGTATATCAGTATATCCGGATAGACCCACGGATAGCGATTTGCAAAACATGTAATGCCGAAGTTTCAAGAGGGTGTGATGAGAGCAGAGAAAGAGACGGATGTAGCTTTCAGTGAGTGAAAAACAATGGCTTTACGTTGGTGTTACGTCACAATATTTTAAAGATTTGTCCTTTCTATATACTATATTTTTATAAATATTTATGTTTTAAACCATGGAGGTGAGCCAATGGATATCACACAAGCAACGTGAAAACTGCGCTATTTGTGAAAGTGAAAGTGAAAACTGACGTTTTCAGCATCTGACGTGCATTCTCTCAGAGACAATAAGAGGTGATTATACTTTATATGCTGATATTAATTTAGTCCCCTTAATATTTTTCTTGTGCCCTGAACATGGTGGGAAAAAAATAAAAAGAAACGCATTTTGTGTAAGGTTTGCTTTTTGAAAGACTTAAATAAAGCTCTTAATTTTCATTGATGACTGCAGTTTTATTTAGGGGCTAAGAAAGTCTTAATTATGATTTCAGGTGGTCTTAAATGTGGGGACTGAAAGACAAGAATTGTGATGAAACTTCAAAAGGCTATCCATTGAATAAATATGAGCGCTGCACGTTTCAAAGTCATTTGCTGCGCTGCTTTGTGTAATATTATTCTGACAGCGACTCCTGCTGCAAGAGAAACGCATAGAGTTGTAAATGTGAACTGATGGATCCACAAGATAATGTGTTATAAAAATTTAAACAATTTAAACAAAGGCAGTAAAATATATGTTTATGTTATTTAAGTAATATAATATTTGATTGATAACAATTGGTTAAATTACTATAATTGAGAGCATGCAATATAATTAAACTGAACATAGCTACAATGCGTCATATTTCATTTATCACGTGAGGAGTTTGCGCTTACATATAATAAACAGCGTAAAAGTTAAGCATGTTTCGCCGAGCCCGGGGCACTCCCCCTGGCCAGGGAGAGGGATGCTGAAAACAAGAGATGATGAAGTTAAGACTGCTTGGCTATTAAAAGGGATTCTCTTGTAGTGCTTGGATACGGAGTGTGATTGCTGATGGTGAATTGGCCGTGTTAATTATCTGTGCGAGGAGTCGAATTTACAGAAAGAGAATGGCGGACGATTTAGTGTCCAAAAGCACCTGTTTGGCAATATTTTGGGTTTAAAGTTTTTTTTTTTTTTTGTAGTTTCGTTGTCATCCATTAAAACAATTGACGCCGAATTGCCAATTCCCGCAAAACTGAAAGTGAAAGTATAATGCGCACGCATTTATAAGCTATTTAAAGCAGAAAAAAGAGGAAAACCCCACCCCCACGGTGATACTGGTATTACCGGTGTTGTCACGTGCCGATTAACCGGTGGGGAAATTTCCTCATTGTCACAACCCTATTGTCTTGTTAATTTGCCTCACCCCCTGCCACTCCTATTTAAGTCGTTTGTTTCCTCAGTCATTTATCCGGTCATGAAGTTTCGTCGGGGTTTTTGTACTATGTATTCCTGTTTGTTTTGTTTAAAGATTTTTGTTAATAAATAATTGTTTATTATGTACTCCTGGCTCCTGCGTTCTCCTGGCTCTCCTTTCCCTGCACGGCGTGACAGATGACCGGATCCACCAAGATGAATCGGGCTGAGGCAGACCTGGTCAGACTGCCGCAGGGCGGTCGGAGTTTGGAGCGGTATGTGGCGGATTTTGTCGAGACCTCCTATCAGGTGGGCTGGCCTGATGCCTCTCTCGGTGCCGTGTTTTTGATGGGACTGAATGATGAGACGATTCGTTGCGATTCTCCTGCCTGTAATTTCTCCTTGATCGAACTGATCAATCTCATTCTTTGAATTAAATGGCTCTGATTTTGAACTCGAAGAAGTAAAAAGTGTCAGTAGGTCTCATCGTTCAGTCCCCTCAGAAGTGCGTCACGTCGGGCCAGCCTGTCCTAAGCCGAGAATCCCCACATACCGTGCCAACGGATCGGACCGCTAGCCTAGTCCCCAATCCCCTGTCACCCTTCAAAGCTCCACCGCGGCCCTCAGCCCAATGCGGCCGGCTTCCTCCTCGCGCTCAAGCCCGCCAGCCGCCACGCCAGCGTCAGCTCACAAGATGGCCACTGCGTCAACTCACAAGATGGCTGCCACGCCAGAGTCTGTTCACAAGATGGCCACCATGCAACCTTTTCCCCCTTAAAATGGCTGCCACGCCAGAGTCTGCAAGCAAGATGGCTGCCACGCCAGAGTCTGCACGTAAGATGGCTGCCACGCCAGAGTCTGCTAGCAAGATGCCCTCCGTTCCTGAGTCCTCGGCCAAGATGGCTTCCGTTCCTGAATCCCCAGCCAAGATGGCCGCCGTTCCTGATTTCCCGGCCAAGATGGCCGCCAAGCCTGAATCCCTGGCCAAGATGGCCATTGTTCCTGAGTTCCCAGCCAAGATGGCTGCCGTTCCTGAATCCCTGGCCAAGATGGCCGCCAAGCCTGAATCCCTGGCCAAGATGGCTGTTGTTCCTGAGTTCCCGGCCAAGATGGCCGCCGTTCCTGAGTCCCCGGCCAAGATGGCCACCAAGCCTGAGTCTGCACCAAAGATGGCTACCGCCAAGTCAGAGTCTCTGCTGGTTCCGCCCAGCCTCCCTGAGTCTCCGCTGGTTCCGCCCAGCCCTCCAGTGACCGCTCGCCCAGAGCCTGCTCTCCCAAAGTCTCCACTGAAGACGCCCAGCCCTCCAGAGTCTCCGCTGGGGTCGTCCAGCTGTCCAGAGCCCGCTCGCCCCGAGCGCCGTCCAGAGCCCGCTCCTCAAGAGCGCCGTCCAGAGCCCGCTCCTCATGAGCCAGCGCGCCCTCCAGAATCGACGCCTCCTCCAGCGCGCCCTCCAGAGCCGGTGCCTCCTCCAGCATGCTCTCCCGTGCTCCCCTGGGCAGGCTATGCCCTGGATTTCCCCAAGAAATTTTTTTTCGGTAAAATTTTTCTCGTCGGTAAACAACGGCTGTGTGTAGTATATACGGCTCAACGTGAAATCACGCACCTGATGGCATTTACCGCTGATTACAGAACCGGCTTTACTGACAAAACGTGCAAGCATGATCGGCCGATTCATATCGGTGCATCCCTAATTTAAACTAACATATATAATATGCTTGAACTGTTTAATATCTATAGATTTTATTTCATGCAAGTCGTGATTATTTGAGAAGACTAAATTTATGAATCATAGGCTATGATCGACTCGCTGGTCATTTTGAAAATCAAAAACTTACATTTACATTTACGCTTTTCTAAATTAAATTAATATAATAAAGAAACGAAATATAATCACTTTGCCATTACATACAAAACTATTTATGCATGCTTCGCGGTGCGGCTGCGCTTGTGTGAGTGCGGGAAGTCGCTGCAACTCATGTAAAGAGGGGGAGGGGTTGAGAGCGTATATTCTACAGTAGCCTACAGGCTTCCTGGCTGTGCATTAGGGATGAAATGCATAACTGATGCTACTAAAATTTATAATGGCCAGTGGGGTGGCCAAGAGACGGCCAGGGGTGGTCACGGCCACCCCTGTCCACCCCATGGTGGCGCCACTGCTAAGGTCGCAAAACTCTGGACTTTTGGTAGTACCTAGGATAGCAAAGTCCACTAAAGAAGGGAGAGCCTTTTCACATTTGGCTCCCAAACTCTGGAATAGCCTTCCTGATAACGTTCGGGGTTCAGACACAGTCTCTATGTTTAAATCTAGATTAAAGACTCATCTCTTTGTTGTACTTCAGTTACATCTGATCACATGCAGATCAACATTCTTCAGCTTGGGCTAAACACATAATTTTTGCTTGTTCGGAACAGTAGCTATGCTAATTATTTCTCTGTTTGTTTCTGTGTGTCTGCCACGGGATTTCCATCCCGTGGTAACTAGGAATTACACGAGATTAAGTCTGGATTCAGAATACCCGAGAAGAGATGATGCCCACCCCTCAGAGGATTGCCGATGATGCCAGCCTTGAAACAACATACAGCACTACACAATTTTTCTACAAGTTTGATTGCAACACATAATTATTACTATTAGTGTTCATCATCTGTTTGATTACACCATTACTGATTTTAACATTTATACCATATGTACATCGACTTGACATACAGTAGTCACCACTAATAAGCTACTAACTATATTGTAGTAGCCTACATTCGAAGCATTCGGGCAATCGAAGCGTTTTGGCTTCACTCTTTGGGACTCACTTGAGTGGAGCCAATAGAGGAAATGGTTATTTATTTAATTTAAACACCTTTAGTAGGATTTATCCAATGATGTGTCCCCCCAGAACGTGTAAAAGTGGAACATTAGAGCATTGTTTTCTGCCTGGGTACCGTTTGTGTGGTTCTGTTCGAGGACCGTCCCTTCCGGTTTCTGTAGCTCTCATGAAATTGTGTGCAAGTGTGCATAACAAATGCAGTAAGATATCTGCTGTCTGGGTGGAAGAGAACCTGGAGATAGCCTTGGCGGAAATTGTTGAGCCGTGAAAATATGTAGTCAGCTCTTTTTTTGGCAGAGGGTAGCGATCTGGGATTAGTGCTTTGTTGATGCCCATGTCCACGTAAACTCAGTCCGCCAGATTTTTTCTTAGCCACTGTCAAATTAGACACCCATGCATGGGAGGCATCAGTAGGTTCAATGATGCCCTCTGCTTGCAGTTTGACAAGTTCTGCTGTGACTTCCTCACACAATGCCAGGGGAATGTGACGAAGTGGCTGAACAACTGGTTTAACTGTGGGATCCAAGAGAGGCTAGAGAGTAAAAGCAGCTAAGCACTAAAGACCTTCAAACAACATTGGCCATTCTTGTTGCCAGGGAGAGCTAACAGTTAGAATTTGAGCCCCCTTATTGTCCAGCAAATAAAAGTCCAGACTCATAAACAGGTCCAATCCAAGGATATTGCTGCCATGGCATGTGATGTGAAAATGGAAATTCGGTAGGGCCTTGTTGCCATACTGGACAGGCGCATGTATTAGATCGATAATATTAATAGCGCAACTTCCACATCAAAACAGATTCAGTGAAGGCAGCTGAAGGGGCAAATGTGGCATCTCATCTGATAAAGCACCAAAGCAGCACAGTTTTGCCAGCACTCTCAAGTCAGAGACATATTGACCAATCGACTCACCAGCACACTGTCTGTGCTCCCTGAACTGGAGCCTTTTTAGCAGGAGACTGCTTTTTTTCAAAGTGTCGATCTAACAGTGTAATCGTCCGCATCTCTGAGTGTGCAAAAAACACGCTGTCCTTCAGCACCAAGAATGGCCATTTTCCGCTTTGTCTGGACGCCATCAAGGCCCATTGCTAACAGGTAAGTTTCAAACAACATTTTCCACTGATCCCACTAGACTGTAGGCTCGCCAGGATGGGGCAAAAAGAGGCTCGAGGGAGATAATGACAACGTGGGTAATTCTTCAGCCATCCTTGTCACCAATTAACGTCTGTAAAGAGGACTCGGTCACACTTTTTTTATGAAGCCTGTATTTATAATATTGTCACAGTTTTGTCATTGGTTTTTCCCATTTGTCTTCCCCCTGTCATTTTGTGATCATTTGGTTTAGTCCTCGTTTGTGTAATCACCATCACCTGTGTTTAATTATTAGTTACCCTTTATAAGTCTGTCTTTGAGTTCAGTGTATTGTCGGTCCTTAACGTTGAATGACGTGTGTGAAAGCCCTTTGTGTTCCTGCCTGTTCCAGCCTTGTTCATCTTGGAGAATTCTATTAAATATATTGTTGATTGTTAATCTCGTCTATCGTCTCGTCTCGTCCTGCACACACCCGTGACAGAAGGACCGACCGAATACAGTTTACCCGGCACCTTTCCCTGCGTTTCTTTTCCGTTTTTTGTATCAGTGTTTAGTTTATTTTTTATTTTTTTCCCGTCATGGATGATCCCGCCGTCCTCATCCTCCTCCTGAAGCAGGGGAACCGCTCTCTCGAGGACCACACCAGAGACTTCATATTCCTCGCCCCGTTAACGCACTACCCGGACAGTTGCCTATGCACGTTCTTCCGCGTTGGACTTAATGATACCATCAAGAGGCAGCTGTCCGGGGAGGGTCCTCGAGAGAGCCTCGCCGGATACATCGAGTGGGTGCTGGCGTCCAGTGGATCTCCCTGGACTGTCGGCTTCGTCGAGGAGGACGTCAGCCCCACTCACGACCCAGAACCCAGCCAAACATCACCCCGACATGCGGAGTTACAGCCCGAGCCCACCGCAGATGGAGTGCCAGAGCCGAGAGCGACAGAGCCTGACCCATCTGACCAGGTGCGAGAGCCGGCATCAACATCAGTGACGGTGGATTGTCACGTGGAGCAAGAGAGGGCGATAGAGAGCCCTGCCCACTGCACCACCGCTGAGGGTGAGCTTGGATCTAATTCTGGGGATTTAATAGACTTCTTCTCGGATCTTGCCCAAGATAACTCATGTGACTTAATAGACTTTTTCTCTGAGCCACTGACCTGCATAGACTTCCCTCCCACCCGCCCTCGTCTGTCCGAATCTGCCTGGTCCCCGCTGGTTCCGCCCAGCCGTCCTGAGTCCCCGCTGGTTCCGCCCAGCCGTCCTGAGTCCCCGCTGGTTCCGCCCAGCTGCCCAAAGTCTCCCAGGTCAGCAGTCAGTCCCCCAGCTCACCCTCAGCCCACCACCTGTGCAGTGGGCTCGCCGCGGGACTGCCAGCTTCCATCGGCGTCTCGGCTGGAGGATCCCTCAGCTCCGCCTCCAGCCTCCGAGTCCAGGACTCCGCCTCGGCCCTTCGACCCCGCGGTTCCACCACGGCTCTCGACGCCCTCCTCTTCACCGTCGCCCGTCGATCCACCAGCTCCACCGGGCTCCATCGTCTTTCCGGCTCCGCCCTGGTCAGTCGTCACCCCATCGGCTCCTCAGGACTCTGCTCCTCCGGCTGTGCCTCGTCGCGCCGTCCCACCGGCTCCTTGGGACTCCTCCTTCCTGCGGGCACAGCCTCCATCCTCTGTCGCTCCGGCTCCGCCGCGGATCTCCGGGACTCCGCCTCCGCCTCGGGCGCCAGAGCCTGTTCCACCTTGGCCCTCCGGATCCTCGACGTCACCCCGGATCATCGGCTCTCCGTCTTCGCCTCGGGCTCCTTCTCCATCTGCTCCGCCTCTGTCGGTCGGCCCCATGGAGTCGGCACGCCTTCCTCCACCATGGCTCCTCCCTCCGTCGGCTCCACCGTGGGCCGTCATCATGGCTGTGGTCTGGGTCAGTTCCTCCTGCTTCAGGTCCCTCCTGTGTCTTCCCTGGCTCCTCCCTCCGTCGTCGCCCCCTTGGACTGTCTTTTTTTTTGCTCTCTGGACTTATGTTTTGGACCCCCTCCTTCGGTTGCGTCCTCCGCCGAAGCCCCCTCCCTCATGGACTCAAGGTTTCTGGTTTTCCGCCCCTCTCTTCTTTTTTGTTTTTCTACGGCGCAAGGACGCGCCTATTCGGAGGGGGGCGTAATGTCACAGTTTTGTCATTGGTTTTTCCCATTTGTCTTCCCCCTGTCATTTTGTGATCATTTGGTTTAGTCCTCGTTTGTGTAATCACCGTCACCTGTGTTTAATTATTAGTTACCCTTTATAAGTCTGTCTTTGAGTTCAGTGTATTGTCGGTCCTTAACGTTGAATGACGTGTGTGAAAGCCCTTTGTGTTCCTGCCTGTTCCAGCCTTGTTCATCTTGGAGAATTCTATTAAATATATTGTTGATTGTTAATCTCGTCTATCGTCTCGTCTCGTCCTGCACACACCCGTGACAAATATACTGTATTAGAAGGGTATTCTTAAAGCATTATAATGAATGCATGAGGCATTATAAAAAAAATCTTATAATATGTTATATCATCTCATGAGTATTCATAAGGACAGATTTAATGTATTATAATATTTACTTTTTTGTAGTTATAGCTTTTAAGAGTATGATGATTTATAACACACAATAAACACGTTGCATCCACTTAAATTATAATGGATTATACTTCTTATAGTTGTAATGTATTACAAGTCTTATATCTTGCCATTTTACTTATGTTACTTAAATCAGACAAAGACCACTTATAAGTAATTATAATAATAATAATAATTATAAAAATAATAATGATTTTCTTTTTCTCTCAAACAGCTGTAAGATCAGGTATCGAACAAATGACTCTATATGTCAAAATTGCTTTGAACTATTTTTTTATTGTAATATCAGTTTGATTATTTTGATGATACCCTTTAGACAGCTGTTGAAAAGTAACTCTGCAACTACATGTCAGCTAGCAATAATTATTAGTAGTGTGCTAAATAAATGCTAACACATTGCTTAAAGTCAATAGACAAGAGGGAAAATCAAAATAAAATGTAAAAAATAAATGCAATATGATAAAGTCTATTATAAGTGAAGTAGATTTCATATGGTGTTCATTGTGTGTTATAAATAATCATACTCTTAAGTTATAACCTTGTAATATGTAAGTATTATAATGCATTATAATTGTTGTTATGATCATTCATGAGATGCAAACACATTACTTTAATTAAACACCAGATTATAAGTCTAACTAAACATGCAATATATATTATGTAAAAGTGACAAAGTGAGTTTATATTTGTTATTTCAGTTCATTACTAATTAAGTATTTTTATTGCTGTTTGTTTAAAACCGCTCATCCAACGCTCAGAGCCAGCCTTCCCTGTAAGCAAACTAAGCCCCCACTAGTGTTCCGAGTCATTACTTTGCAAAGTGTGCTGCTGTTACTAGCCAAGTTTCCATCCAGTTTTTGCACTGTTTCGTTATCGACAAAGACAATATGCAAAAAAAAAAAAATGTGAAATTTTCTGATTCCACCCAACTGGCCTTTCACCGATAAAATGGTGTGCATAATGACCTCATCCCTAAAAAAAAAAAAAAAAAAAAACTGTTTGGTGTACTGCAAAAAAAATGCCCTTGAGCTGTTTCCATACATAATTTCACTTATATTGCGTAAATTATATAGACTAGTAGCCTGTTCTTTATCCATTTAAAACAAAACCTAATATTAAATTGTAAGGGGAATGTTTATTTTGGTTATTTTATCTCTCCTATAGCCTAACCAACAACCGACGGTTGTTAAGACATTTTTAACCGTTAACCGACAAGATTATGTTCAATTACAACTAAATTAAATTTTAATTAATACTTGGCTGACTCATTGAAAATACCTAAATTTGTTTTCCATGGATTAATTTTATACACGCAAAAGCAACATAAACAACAAAATGTGATTCACATGGCCACGCACCAACCTATATATATATATAAAATAAATAAATAGGTCTATATGTGTCAGGTTTATAGTCTGTTTTGTTGTATTTTCCTAGTGTTTCCCCCCTTCTGATTCCTTTGATTTGGTTTATTCCTGTGTCTTCCCCTGGTTTTCAGTTTGCATTGGTTTCCCCTGTTGCCCATCCCCCCCGTTATCCCCAGTTTCATTGTCCTGTCTTGAAGTTTCTACATGTTGTTTGTATCTCGTGGTTTTCTGTTTAGTTATTAAAGTATTTTGTTTGTTCATTACTCCTGGCTCCTGTGTATCTCCTTATGGCTCCTCACACGCAGCACATCGTGATAATATGCAAAACATATTTTTCTAAGTAAATAATGAATTAACACAAAAAAAAAAAAAAGTGAAACAATAAGCAGCCTATATCAACCCATGCAGAATTTAGTTTCATTTTTGGTGTGCTCTTTGTTTGGAATAATGTCTTACTATATAATGTCTTATATAACCACAAACGAAGGAGTAGGCTATTTTAAGTTGTTTGGGTTGGGCTCCTGCGAACAGTTAAGCATTAACTCGACAATGCAGCTTCATTGTCATAAAATACAGTCAGCCAAACATATTGAAAACATGCCATTTTATTTCCATTCATTTCAGAACAAATCCTTTAAATTTAATGGAACAATACTCATAACACATGAACAAAAATATAAGAAGCTACTAACAAGCCGAAACAAATTAATTTAAAATGTTGTACTTATCATTCCAGTATCCAGATAAAACAAGATCTTCAGAATAAAATGAATTCATTTTAACTTGCAACGTAGCCTACTAAAGAAAAATCTAATTAAGATATGTATGTTTGAGAGGTAACTTGTCAATGTAATCATATGTTAAATTATCATGAATTAAGAAAAAGATTGTGTTGACACAGGAGAAATTTTAATATTAAATGGCATTTCCATCAGCTATATCGGTAAAAAATTTGAAGCACTAAAATTGTTTTGTGTTTTTTTCCACAAAAAAATCTTTGGATGGAGACCTGGCTACTGGCAAAACTCTAGTAGTATTTACTGCAAGACAGGGCCCCAAAATTATCCTGCTTAGAGCCTCCAGATGTACAGGACCGGCCCTGACTACTACACTCCAAACTACTCTGTTCTACTCTGCCATACTGTACTACCTGTGATAATGAATCACTCATCTGAAATGAAGGACTGTGAAACCTCTACAAGCTTCAAACCGTTTAAGTGTACTTTGTCTCTGACTGGGAGACTTATGTCTGCTTGATTTCCACCAGCATTCACACTATTCTACCTCACACCTGCATTAAATAAATACACTGGGTTTGTGGGATTAATTACCAACGTGTTAAATATGTATACTTGTGAGTAATAATTTTGTAACACGGGACTCGACAACAGCGTTGAAGATCCAAACGCGAGCTTTATTAAACAGATCATTGTCCAAACAGGCAGGGTCAGACACCAACAAACAGGAACATCCAGGGCAAGACAAAAGTATAATCCAATAATACAGGCGTGGGTCAAAATCCAAATGAGCAGTCCAAAGTAACAAATAAAACAAAACAATGAAACAAGGAAAGACTATTACTATGACTGTGACTATAACTAAGAATAACTATGAAACAAAACAAAACATGGCAATGGAAATAGGAAGAAATAGGAAAACGCTTGGTAGAGTCCAGCGGTTCCCAATTCCAGTCCTCGCGCCCCACCGCTCTGCACATTTTGCATGTCTCTCTTAGTTAACACACCTGATTCAGATAACCAGCTCATTAGAAGTGAGGTCCGTGCAGGAACTGCGATCCGATTGACATGGTCCCTGCAAAGTGTCCATTGCTCCCTGCTCCCTAAGCGGGGGAAATCTGTTTACTATACTTCGAAACATTCATTCACATATTTGCGCTACGCCACCGCATGTAGCGTCTTCACACACAGATGAAACTTACTAGAGAAGTGTGACATAAGTGCATCTGTAAATAAATGCATTTTAAATTTATGTCTCGCACGCTTCAATGACCTTCAAATGGAACACATACGCTCGCTTCGAACTAATGAATAATGGCGGAATATCCTGTGATGTCCACTTCGAAGGGCAGTAACGTTGGAATAGAACAAACGTCGGAAGCGATGCGTGAAACACACAAAATGTGCAGAGCGGTGGGTCGCGAGGACTGGAATTGGGAACCGCTGGTAGAGTCCGCAACAGCAAAACAATACTTTGCAAGGGCCTGTTTGGCATGGCCCTCCTTAAATGGCTGCCAAACAGGAAGTAACCATAGAGGCAGCAGAGGGAGCAGCAACAGTCAGTGTGAGTAAGGGCTCCCTCTGCTGGCCTGGCGTTACAGATTCCCCCCTCTATGAGCGACTCCTGGCGCTCAAACAAAAACTCAGTAAGTCTAGGAGGGTGGTAAAGCAGGTCCATGCAGGGGAACAGGTGCAGAGTCAGGGCCTGGACCTTGGAGCAGTGGCAGACCTGGATCATGGAACGGAGGTGGGCCTGGACCATGGAGCAGTGGTAGACAGTTGAATAAAGAAGGACCTGGGCCGCGTAGCAGTGGCAGACAGTGGAACAATGGAGGCCCTGAGCCATGGAACAGTGGCAGACCTGGATCATGGAGCAGAAGTGGGCCTGGACCGTGAAGCAATGGAAACCATGGCGGGGCCAGCAGGGCAGGAAGCCTTGGCGGTGCAGGCAGAGCACGAAGCCATGGCGGAGCAGGCAGAGCAGGAGGCCATGGTGGATCGAGAAGCTTGGGTAGCCATGGCAGAGCAAACAGTTCAGGAGGCCACCATGATCCCCACCATGCAGGTCTCCATAGTGAGGCAGAAGACTACCACAGCAGAGCAGACAAGAACAAGAATCCCCACAGCAGAGTAGGTAACCATGGTGGTGCAGGGAGAGCAAGAACATTGACAGTGGTTGAGCAGACAGTGAGTTCATTTATGGGTGGTACCCCCTTTTGAGGATCTGCAGCAGTGCTTGGGAGCGTAGGCTCTGCGTGGCTTGGGATGCCTGCAGCCTGCACTGACATCAGAGGAGGGTCCATTACACTGGCAATCAAGACATGCTGTGGTTCAGACAAGACGGGACTTGGCTCTGGACGCTCGGGTGAAACGTGACTTGGCTCTGGACGTTCGGGCGAGATGTGAATTGGCTCTGGACACTCGGGCTTGATTTTGCTGGAGCAGCTGCGGCTTGGCTTGACTTTGCTGGAGCAGCTGTGGCTTGATGTGATTCAGGAGGTGCTGTTGTGTTCTGACTTGACTCTGGAAGTGCTACTGTGTCTTGACTCAGGATGTAAATCTGTGTCTTGGCCAGTGTTAATTTTGACAGCAAATTTTAATTTAGTTTTAGTCATAGTCTTTTGACTAAAATGCCATTTAGTCATATTTTAGTCATCTGAATTGTTTTTAGTTTTAGTCGTTTAAATATCATACGATTTTAGAACAACAGATTTAGTCGGCTAAAATCTAATGGGTTTAGACAGTGTATAATGCATTTATTAAACATGTAGGTTTCATATTAAGGTTTGATCATGATAGACACAGATTTAACTGCTGTGATATGCAAAATGATTTTAAATTAAAATGAAATAAAACCATTTCTAATAAAGAAACAAGAACAAATAGGCTAATTATGCATTCTTTATATCAACTTGTTTACCACGTTCCCTTTCGAAGGGAACTCTCACTGCGTCCTCTAGAAGGCGCTTTGGGGAACGCTGCAGCGTGACTCGTGTCTGAAGAATACATAGAAAAACTACATGAAATGGCCGGCGACAGCGTATGACGTCACCGCGGCGCGCACGACGCTGCCGCTGCGTCACTACCGGGCGACCATAGCATAAAGAGGCGCCCGTGCAACACAATACATCTTCGCTGTCTTCAGCTTCTCTTTGTCTAGGAGTGCATGTATTCTGTCATCGGAGACCTGCATGTGACGTGTGTGGTAATTTGATACCCGCACTTTCACACTACCCGAACTATGAGGGGATAAGGCAAGCAATATTAGCTCTTGAGAGAGTAGAATGCAGTCGGTGCATTCATTGCTTGGTTTTACGAGAGGCACGCTCTCATACCCACCTGCACGACTCTCAGCTACGTGAGTGTGGTAAATTTCAGCACGTTCAGCTCCCGAGGGAACTAATGGGCTTTTGGGCGAAAACGCATTCGCAAAGGAGGGAGGTTAGTTTCTCTGTTCCTCATTTTGCATGAGTGTGTTTGCCTCTCGCAGCATTAACAAATGCATTCGCGGCGGCGTCAGTGGCTCCTTGCTTGCCTTATTCCTGAGGGAATTTGGCGCCTGGGCGGAGTATGTTTAGCTCCCGCGGGAGCCGAATATGTGCTGCGCGTCGCGATTGTGGAGTTAATTTACCGCCAATAAAAAAAAAAAAAAAAATGGGGGATTTTCTGAGACTAGTTCAGCCATGATTATGGTAGAACAGTCTTACTAACTGCAGCTGTCTGAGGCTAGCTGTGTGTTAATTCTTCCCCCTTTAGGGTCTGGAAGCTTTCGGTCAGTTTTTCACCTTGGTTGGTCCTTCCTACACACAGATACCTGAGGATGTCTGTGTGTTGGTTTTCTGTATGCTCCCCTTTGGGGGCTGTTCCTGATCTGTTAGTTTTCCAGGCTCATTGGCCTTTCTGGATTTATGTGGCTATGGACTAGGTAGATCACTGCCTTTAAGTCCTTCATTCCATGAAGGCCCAGGCCAGATTTTAACTCCTTAAACAGGGTTTGTTTAAGTTAGAGTTAAATGCAGGTCACTTTGGGTGAGTACGATCCATTTTTCTTTTAACAAAAGAAAAAGGAACTTCATACTGTCTCAGGCCTGTGTGTTGTGTTTTTGCTTCTCAGAGAAAATTGACAAGTCTACGGCGGATGCTCCCCCTCTGATCCGACGGATTATGGTTACGGCAGTGTTCGTCCTCTCCACGCCACAGGCTGTGCGGTAAACCAACCTTACAGCATATGTTAGACATAGGACTTATGTCCTCTTCAAGGTAAGCTTCCTAAGTTTCTTTCTTAGGATTGCCCTTGGCATGTTTAACGCTGTCCTTTGCAGGCCTGTTCTGAGAATCCCTCTAACCTGCTCCGGGGAATTTATGTCCCATTGAGGCAGGAACATAAATCCACCTGGACGCGGAAAGGGTTTATTCAGAGTACCGTTTCTCGCTGACAGAGCTAGGTTTTCCTCCCGGTTCATCTGGGTTAAGGGCCTGTCCTTCTTGTCCAGGCTGATTCTCACTCTTCAGGCCTCACGCTCGAGCTGGGCTCTCCCCTTTCCGAGGAAAGGGTCCCCAATGAGCGCCCCCTCGCCAGGACGGCCGTTCCTCCCTGGACTTCAGGGTTAGGAGTTTGTCCTCATGACTTACAAGATGTTATTCTGGATCTGTTTTTGTGTGTTGTGTTTATTCCTTAGGAAGGAATATTTATAATTCAACGAAGCACCCCTCCCTCCGGTCGTATGGTGGTGTTTGTCTTCCAACACTTCGATCCAGAAGGGACAGCCTACAGAACAGGTTTCCCCCCTTTCAGTGGTTAAACGTGGGCGTTTTTCCTTCACCTAGGTAAGCGTCTTAAAAATACATTTTAGGATTGCCCTAGCATGTTTAACTCTGTTGCAGATAGCCTGTGTACGAGAATTCCCTTTGTGTCCTCTCCTAAGTGAACTACAGGATTCCGTTGGACCCTGTTTAGGTAACCCAGAGGAAACTTCCTCTTTTAGCATCTGGTTTCCATGGAGACAGAGCTTCTCTAACCTGTTGAGATAGGAGTTCGCTTGAATAGGAGTGCTGGCAGGCCACCCCCCTTTTTTACAATACGCCTGAGGGCGGGGGAAGTGCTCGCTGCAGACTCGAACAACTAAAGGATGCTCCCTTTTTCTGCGGAAAAAGGTTTAAATTGAGCACCACCTGGTGACCACTTTCCAATTTTGGGTTATGATTCCAGTTTAATTATGTGAATGCTCCCCTTTCTGCGGAAAGGGTTTTACTAACTGAGCGTCACTCTGTGACTCATCTCAAGCCACCTCATTCTAGCCTGAGGGCCGGGGTAATGCTTGATGTAGAATCTACACCCAGGTTGACGGATGCCTCCCTCTCTGTGGAAGGGCTTGAGCATCTTTTGGTGTTAAAACACCTCAGAAAGCTGGCACCTTAGGGTCGATTCTCGCTACTCAGGCCTCATTTCACTTCCCTTTCCGAACAAAGGTTTTACGAAGTGTAAAATCATAGGATGGTTTTTCCCCCTGGTCTCAGGGCTAGGAAGCTTTCCTCATGGTTTAATTCTGGAGTGAACCCAGAATTCTACAAGGCACCCAGTGCTCCCCTTTCTCGCCCTAGAGTCTACATACAGGACTCTGTAGAGTGGAGGCTTCAAATGAATCTCCGAAGAGAGAAAGCCTAACAACACTCAGCCTTGGCAGAGGGTCTCTTAGCACAATACCAAAATAGTTAGCGAGGCCTAACAGGGCCTACCAGTTATATACTGTGAGAATGTACTAGAAGCGGAGCACTAAGGGGAGCGACGGCTGCAGCTAGATGGTTCTCACAGAGAGAATGCATCTAACGGCTCTCAGTCTATGCCATAGGGAAGACTATGAGAGCCAGATCATCCTCAATCGCCACTAGGCGAGAGGAGACCTAAACAGCAGCACTCAAGAATGGAGGCCTCTGTAGAAAGACTCTCAACTCGAGAGGAAGCCTACAACACTCTGTTACGCTCATCGTGGCAGGAAAATCTAAGAGTGGAGGATTTAGACAACACAACTCATAAACAATGAGGGGAGACCTACTACACTCAACCCCAGTATAGTAATGAGGCTCAGTAAGCCTACATACTAAACTACCATCTGGACAGAGCTTTAATCGCCTATACAGGGTTCAAAAGTGAACTCTGGAGGTCCAACACAGGGCTTTCGCCAAGGGAAGACCTGCCACAATACGCTTAGTGTAAAAGCAAGGCTCAAAGGAGCCTACAAGCTACTAGAACTGCCCAGTGCTGATAGAACTGTGAGAAATCGGACTAAACATGAACCTCTAAAGAGGGGAAATCTCCTCAGCGCAGCTCTCAGAGAGAGGAGGCCTGAATAAAAATACTCACAGGGGGGTTTACTAAACTTCCCTCTTCCTAAAAATTAAGAAGCAGAGCCCTGGGGAGCGTGGGCTTCAATGCACTGACTCACAAAGAGAAGCAGCCTACAACACTCAACCCTAGGTTGCTTACACTATAGGATGGGTGGAGATCTCACCCAGTAGGTGTGTAAGCATGCATATGCAGGTATAAATAATGCCTAAGCCGAGCTCAAAACAGCTGAGGCTTCAAAGGATAACTCTCCAGAATGAGAGGAAGCCTGACAACGCTTAACCCCTACCAGAGTTATTTACGAGTGGAGGTCTCGGTACACTACCTCCATACGAGGGAAGACCTGGCTACACTCGACACTTAGGGACCACAGAAGCTCAGTATGGAGCTCAAATACTAAAGTCTCACCCAAGTAGGGCTGGACAATATATCGAACGATATTGTGACACGCGTTTAGTCAATAAACCCGGTACTTTGATTAGTAGTAAATCTCCATCACGTGCGTTCCGCTCAGGTTCCGCTGGAGCGGCAATTAATACACAGAGACGTAAATCTCTGACAAGCTACGCCATATCGCGCTCAATATCGCATTTCTATGTTCTTTTTTTTAATGTGTCTACTCGACATGAACAACTTATTTGGAAAAACATCTATGATCTTTGAAACATGTCTAGTCTTCATGCTTTGTGTTGAGTATGGTTTCATTAATAATAAACATACATTTGCTTAAAGCATCCATATTTGTCCATGCCCATGTTGATTAGAGTATTAAAAACTTAAAATAAGTATTAATTTAAATGTACGATTAATCATGATTCAATATTTTAATCAATTGGCAGCCCTTTAAAATACATTTTTAAAGTAAATATTGTTTTAAACTTGATTGTGTAGGAGCACCTGAGGATGGTGACCTGTTTGAATCTTCTGGCTCTGAATAAATGCTGAAATCAAGAATTTACAATTTTTCAGAATGATGTTTCAGTTGTTTCTAAAGTTTTCACAATTTTATTTGTATTTAAGTTATTGTATCCTGTTCCAAATTTTTGTTTAAATGTTTCAGCAGGCTAATAAAGTTGACATGTTATACATTTAAACATTTTATGTTAAAATTTGTAAAAATTAGTTTCAAATGTTGCAACAGTGTTAAAATGGAAACATTTTAGGAAAACATTCTGGGAACTTAAAACTGCCAGCTGAAAACTTTATAAGAATGTTAAGGTATAATGTTTTTAACAATATTATGTCTAAACTTTTACAGAAGATCATCACAATTTTTATTTATTTATTTTTTTTTTTTGAGAAGGTTATCTTCATCAGAAGAACATTGTAAGAAAAAGAAAACATGGTTAAGGAATAATGTTCTAACAATGTTTAACTAAACATTTTTAGAATGCTTTTAGAAAATATCTCTTTCAAAAGAACATTCTGAAACGATAAAAGACAATTCTGAAAACATAAAAATAGAACTGTCCACTGAAAACTTTAGAAGAACATTATGGAGTAATGTTCTAACAATGTTATCACTTCACATTTTTAGAATTTGTTTGAATAATGTTATCTTGCCTTTTAGAAGAACATTCTGGGAACAAAAATAAAACTACCCGCCAAAACTAGAACACTGCCTGCTAATGTTATCAGAATGTTTTTAGAACAAAACAATTATAGCTAATGATGAGTTCTGATTTTTTTTTTTTTTTAGACAGTTAAAATAATTACTTTATGGTAATGCAATGTATGTCAGGGCATAAATCCTCAAAAACTATGCATGGGTGCTTGCTTTGGTGTTGCCACCCCTCATATACCCCATGCTACCCCAATTTTTTTTTTCTAAATCCGCCCCTGAGTCTCCATAAACTCAATGGTTCTTTGTGCTGCATCTTGAATAGCTAATTCTAAGAAGTCCCTGGAGCTATTACCCTGTTGCTTCAGCTGAATCTGCAACTGCTTCCCTTTGTTTTGTAACACATGCAATTTAGCTTTCTAATTCTGTCTCATTCCTTCCTCTTCCAGTTCTGCTTTCTACTTTATCATTTTTGCATCTTGCTGAGACTACACTGTTAAAAAAAACCTGTCAAATTTACGGTAATATACCGGCAGCTGTGGTTGCCAGGAATATACCGTGAAAAAAATGTGGAATCTGTAAAAGACAATACGGTATACTGGTTTTGTAACCCTAAATTTTAAGGTAGACAACGTATTATTTTACCAAAATCATGGTAGAAAAAAACAAATATATTTATCAATTAAACAGTAATTTAATGTAAAATTGCTTTTTACGGACATTTGCAGTTAAAAAAAGTTATAATATAATAATATTTACAGTAATTTGTTGTTAATTTAACAGTAATAGGATAGACCCTATTATGGTAAATAACTGTAAAAATAACAGAAATATGTTAAACCTTATTCAAATCTTTGACAGTAAAAAACACAGTGAAATTGTATAACAAATTACAGCATTTGTTTTGACCAGATACATTTTACGGTAAATTCCTGGCAACCACAGCTGCCGGTATTTTACTGCTAAAAATACAGTACAATATGAGGAACATAAATAGTTTACCGTACATTTTACATTTGCAACCCGCTAAATATAGAAAAATCTAAAGATGCTCATATATAACCAAGGTAGTGCATATTACTGATAAACAATGAGAAAATTTGACATATCATTTTCTATATTCCTACCAAACAACATAGATCTTGAGAATACAGCATGTGTCCATATACAGTATATGGCTGGTAATCCATGGAGGAATGAATAAACATGAAACAAAAAATTATCTGCCCCTGACCTATCAACAGTAATGAGTCACTGGGTCCTGCCTTGGTGAAGGAAAGCACTCAGTGGAGTTTCTAATGCGCATGGTGTTGAAGATACAAGCTTGCAGGAGTACTTCAATGTCCATCAGGAGTTCACTTTGGACTGGCAGGATCCCCTCTGCAGCAAAAAAATGGACAAAGTTTCAAAAGTTTGATCAGTGCTTGAGCAAAATGCACAGAAATGAACAAAATGTGCTGTCAAAAACAGATCTAATAATAAATGATTTCTTACGTATGCATTTCTTAAATCTACTTATGTAAAAGTGATACATAGACAACGCAGCCCTAATCACAATCATAATTTGTTGGAAAACATGTATTTAAGTTTCCTATTGATTTATCATAGAACTTGAAGTTAATGACTGAATGCATGGTGATGAGACCTATCATTCAATCTACATTTTATAGCGTATGAAACTGCTCACCTGGACATGAACCTGAGCTCGGCTGATTAAGATTAGTGTCTCCTGTCCATCTTTCTTTTGCAAAACTTGAACAATACCACTGCTTACCTCTTATTGAATCTTTGGGTGCAACCTTAATTGAAGAGCCTCGTATAAACAGGGTGTGATGTTTAGGGAAACCAAAGAATACAGGCGCCATCATTTCTGCCAGAAGACTCACGGGTCTCCTCTTTTTCATCGAAATAGGATAGGAGGAGGAGCATCATATCTTTCACGTCTTCTGAGCAGCCCTTCAGCTGTCCCCTCTGCATTCGAAGCTTTATGACAGCCTCCAAGACACGCTTACTCTTGTCTGCACAAGTGGTTTTCAGAAAGTCCAGAAGCCGTTTTCCCTTCTTTTCCAGACTGGTGAGGAAAGTCTCTTTCAGCGGTACCCCAGTAAGTTCTTCAAAGTGGACTGTCATTCCAATCGCCTGAAACAAAAAAGGCCACTCTTCTATGAGGGTTTGCATGTCTGCTGTTTATTGCTTTGCGCTGAGAGTAGTAGGTGCATTTCATTAGAGTTTTTACTTCTTCATGACTGAAGCTTGTCTGTTCACTGAGAATCTTCATACGTTCTTTCTTCTCCTGCTGGGTTTCCAGTGTCTCACTGACTGGCAAAAACTTCATGTCCCACTTTATGCAGCCATATGTGTCTTGAACAGATGCTTGCTTTTCAGGTGTGACTTCATCTGTGTCATCTGATCCTCCCAGTTTGCGCTTCTGTAACACTGGTGAAGTAGACCATTTTCAATTCGTGCCTGAATCTGTTTTACCAAAGAGTGGTACCCCTGTCCTACCACATCCCCCTCTATGATATCCTGCAGTGACTTGGGATACATTGCAACCAGTTTTTTTGCAATTTCAGTCGAGGCTCTTCTAGTTGGAGAGGCACAGGCTTTCATCATCTCCTTCACAATGATGCGGATCATCTCCCTCCGCAATCGAGGTTTTGGTCTTTTCTCTCTCTGAAGACACTGGATTAAGTCTTCTGGAAAATCTTCACATAGAATTCTAAAGTTATCTACCCAGTCTAGAGAATATATTGAACTGGGTGAGGGGGAGGCAGAAAATGTGGAGCAAGAAGATGGAGACGATATGCTGGCCTGGCTTGAAATTTCCGTATTTGGTGCTGTAAAACAAAATCACAAACGATACGATTAATTGTACTTTTTGGACCTTGGCCAAAGCATAAAAGAAAAAACATAAAGCCCTTCATGGCTATTGTGCAATGAAATCAAAATACTTACTGGTTTGTTTCCAGGCAGCCAGCAGTTTTCTTGCCTGAACTGGTCTCAGAAGAGAGTTTAGATCAGTCTCACTGATGAACTGCAAGTCCTCAGATGTCTCCACTCCTAATGATTGTAGTGCCTCCAGTACAATTTCAAGGATTGACGCAGACAGGTCCGGCAGCACCTTAGTAATGGAACTCCTTATGCTGTCCCCCATTTCCGAGAAGTCTGATAAAAGAATGTGAATAAAGTTCAATTTACACCAAGTGGTACCTTTGGTCTTAAAATATGAAGCTGATCTTGCTTAATACTACACTTTTATACAGTGTTTCGTAAGTACCAAACTAACAGCCCCATTATTGTGACAGCACACAGTGTTTCAATGGAACCATTTGGTACCCACACTTCATGTAAGATGTTAATGGATAGAAATCAATTAAGTCAATGATGTTCACACACTGCATCTTTTCTTTTTCTTTTCTCACTGAGTGCAGATGATACTGAGAATGGTATTCTGTCACGTGCACTGACACCAGAAAATAAATATTGTCATTCTTAATCAAAATGAGAACTACTTCACCAAACTCAACAGAGTCAGAGCCCCCTGTGACAAGGAAGTGTCCTTTCTTGTACTGTGTTCCCTTGTACATCATTTCTACTGTGACCTTTGTATTGGTTTCAGTAAAGTCAAATACTTGGACTGCATCTTGAATGGCTTTACTGTACAGCACTGAGTAAAATGGAGAACCATCTTTGACTTCAAGACAGATTGACACAATGACCCTGCTGCAAGATAGGCCTGAAACATCTGATGTCTTTCAGAGAGTGTATGGCAGAGGTTTTTGAAATTTTTCAGATTTCTGGCACATCTCTTGAAATAACTGTGCTTACTTTGCATTGTCCATAATCTTATCAGTGGGCCAAATTTCAGAATCAGTGCTGGGTAATGGCGTAGAAAACGGTGTTTTGGTCTCAGGTTGCATTCTGGGAACAGAGCTTTTCTTGACTCTAAATATTCTTGAATAAGAATATCAAGACATGCTACCTGAGCCACTGAAATTTTCTGAGCACACACCATGTCTACAATATCTTTCAGCTGCAGAGTTAAGTTCCACACATCATCTGTGGGGTCTGTCACTATGTCACCAACTATGAGAGGCAGCAATCGGAGGAAGTTCCAGTTCTGTATAGCCTGTCCTGAGAGTTTAGCTGCTTGAGGGCTGACCTCAGATGGCTTTGTAGAAGCATCAGAGGCATGGTAACTAAACTGTTTGATGCGTCGGTTCAGAGTGGAGTAAGTGAACCATGCTTTTTTCTTTATGAAGTACTTCAGATACAGTGCCACATCATAAGCCAAAACTCCCTCAAAGATATCGTGACCTAGACATGGTGGCAAGCCTGGCATACAAACGTTGAAGTATTTCAGTGATTTGAACACTGACCTGAACTTCACTCCTTCGACGTCTGGTGTATTGTCAATCTGGAGGCGATCAACAGCAGAGTTGTAGTTCTCTTTGGTACGTTCTGGTCCACAAAGATTTGGGTCAGCACCCTGAAATTCAGATTTCGTTATCAGGCAGTACCTGCAGAAGTACTTTGAAGAACTAAAGTTTTCAGTGAAGCCACCAATACAATGAGAACCCAGATTATCACCAGCAATGCAAAACAAAGTTCCTTTGACTCTAGTTTCATCTGATGCAACAATCCCACTGTCCTCCAATTCTTTCAAGTCTGCTAGTAATTCAGAGAACACATTAGCATGACCAAACTCTTTAAAATCTTTCTCCCTGCACAGTAAGACAAGAGACATGTGGTCTGTGTCTGAGCGTACATGAAGTGGCAAGTTTGCCACTGATGCATATACAGCTAATACCTTGTGTTTTGTCTTTGCAGAGCCTAAAGGGTTAACGACTTCAAAGGCATCCTGGTAGAGTACAAGCTTGAGGCATGATGGGTTTTGACCAAAAAAATCATTTGATTTAAACAGCTTACTATCACTTATGTCACACAGAACATCAGCAGGAGGCTCAGTAGAGGGCCCTTCTGATTTCTGCCACAGATCAGACTCTAGCAGACATCTCAAAGACTCTCTTAAAGGCACATTTTCTGTTTTCATCTCTCCCTAAAAATATTTTCTTTGGTTCCACATAGTTGAAGGCTTTTTTAAAGGTCTGAGCTCTGGAGTGCACTGTCCTCAATGGCCCGGTATGACATGCAGAAAAAAGATCATAGCTTTTGACAGACTCACAGACTTTGTTGATGTCCTCCTCTGATAATGAGGTGTCTTTTTTTAACAGTGATGCAAGTTTACCCAAACTGTATGTCTGTCCCAACTCATGTATGTTCTGCATTTCCTCCACAATGTTCTGTACTAGGGTTGGGCATCTAAGGTATAATGCCGATCCGATACGCATCTCGATACAAAGTATCCGATCCGATATATTAACGATACATTTGTGACATATTGCGATGCAATACGATACGATTCACACCCATATCACGATACGATGCGATAATTCAGCACTAACTAATTAGATCAAGTTTATGTGATGATGTGAAAGAGGATGCGGTGCCATTGAATGAGTTTGATTATTTATTAACCAAGTAAAACCAAGACTTTTTGATTATATATATATATATATATATATATATATATATATATATATATATATATATATATATATGTGTGTGTGTGTGTGTGTGTGTGTGTGTGTGTAAATATATATATTAGACAGATTTAAAGCTCCTGAATTCTTTAATTCAGACATTCTAAACAACTACAGAATACTTTTTCTAAAGTAAGTGAACCTGCCAAACAGAACAACAGGGAGATGCCAAAATACCACTCACTAAACCTGTCCATTTGAACTGGACTGAACGAATATCTACTGTTTGTATCCATTATAAAATGAACATACAAATGAAAAATACAGCAAATACATATCTGTTGATACTGGTGCTCATATGTGCATAAACACCACTGACCCTGACAAGATCCACCTCTATGGGTGAGCATCCATTATAAAACACTCACAAGACATCCATTTTGACAACTATGCAAATATTTTGAAATTTCACACAAAAATACTATGGATCAGAGCTCCGAAAGCATGACTAGTTCATGAATCAACAGCGGACTTATGCGTGCCTAGATTCCGATATGCAAGAGTGTCATTGTTACTATTATTCTGATCGTCTTTACTTTTACATTAGTGCGAGGGTTTGTTTCATGCAGTCAAGAGATGAAGTAGAGACCCGTTTTTCCGCGGGGGTACAGGTTACTTTTATGTGGGCTTTTGCTGGTGGGAGTGGGACAAAATAACATACATTTCTGCAGGAGCGGGTAGGAGCGGGACAAAAAAATCAGTCCCTTGCAGGTCTCTGATGATGTTTGCGTGCCGCGGTTGAAAGTTTTGAGCCGCCGTTCAGTCTGTATGCGATGAGGCTTGCTGCGCTGAGTCCAAAGCAATCAATCACAGAACACGAAAGAGGCCGTGCTTTGACCATTTTAGGATAAAATTTAAAATAATTTTAAGCCATCTTGCGGGCCATCGGTTGAGAATCCCTGCTCTATGTGACTTTCTGGACACGCCCCGGTCTCTGTAGTGTTGTGATAGTCTACGTCATTCACGCAGCAGTGAAGAGAGACGTGCTTGAGAAACAGTTCAGAGGGGAGAAAACAATCTAACAATATTTTCCACTTTCTAAATAATAAAAGTATTGTATGTATACTAATAATTATAAAGAAATAAATCGAGATTTGCCGATGCAGATATGTTAGAAACGATGCATCGCGATACAAATGCCAATTTGTATCCGATGCGCACTTTTTAAACCGATGCATCGCGTCGTTAACCTTTTAAACCGATGCACAGAGTGAATCGGGGAATCTTCCCATCCCCATTCTGTACGGTTGAAGCAGGCAGTAGAAACTGACCCTGCAATTTTAAGTAGAATAGTGAAACTTTTCTCAGAAAAAGATCACAGAATTCAGGGGGCATTTCCATGTCATCTTCATCTATAATAGACTGTGCAGCAGGCTCAGAAATCAAGGGTACAAAGTCATCTGATGTGGTTGGAACAGATGATGATTGACATGCAGACTCTCTATATAAATCACTAATGCTGCTGTCTGAAAACTCTCTGTGTTTACGTGACATGTGAGCAGTAAAAGATGATTTAACTCTAAAGGTATTTGTGCATCCTCTTACTGGACAAGTGACCATGTGTCCTTCCACAATATGGCTCTTCAGATGAGCTATTAACTCTTTAGAGTTTTGACACTGACGTTCACACATCGCCATTGCACATGTAAATGCAGAAACCACCGCCACACCAGTGACATGGGTAGGGGCAGAGTGTATTCGGTAAAAATGAGCCTTAAACGCGCCATACCTGGTGTATGTCTGCTTGCAGCCTGCTTCAGTACACCGAAAGAAACAACGTGGCTCATTCCGATGCAGTTTACAATGAAGCACGTAGCCCCTTGATGACTGAACTACCTTACCACAGAAATTACAGGTTAACATATCTCCATGTACTTGGGTAATTCCTCCCTAGCAAATTAAGCACGCCAAACACAGAAGTTATTTCAAAGCAATGCTTCCCTTGCCACAGTAATGCTAACTCAACTCACAAATGCTAACTAAATTAACAACCTCACTCATAAAAAACGAACTGCTAAAATTATCTATAAACGCTGGGCTGGTGCATTTTTATAACAGAGATAACTTGAAGTTGCATGTACTTACCTCACCTCGAATTAATTGTAAGCTGCCAGGATGTCTACAAATTCCGAAGATGCTGTGGTCCAAGCAGCTTAAAATGGCGCCAATACAAGTTCAAAACTGCGTCCGTTAGCGAAGCCAACTTGAACAAGTCTCCTGCATGAAAAAAAGAGCGGCGCGCTATTGGTCATTTTTAGGTGACGTCATCCCGCAATGTAACGTCGCTCTTCGTTTCTTTAGGAGGAGTTTTGATTAGAAGTCATGTCTGCAGACCGCTGCAGCCACGTCTTACCTTGCTTCCCCTTTTTTTGGTGAAATGGTTCGCTCATACTGCACAATGTTGCAACCAGAAAACAATTTTTTTTCTCTGCAATTCGAACGTAAAACGTCTTTACACAGTTTGCCAGCAGTTTAGCTGCCAATCAACAGCGATCACACAAACTCAAAATTTAAGGCGGACCCACTTAAGGTGGTCTGATAATATGGCGTGAAACACAACAACATAAAGTTGTTTTAAAATAATAATTAAAAAAGATTATTGAAATCAATTTTATTCACAACCATGAATTTTATTTTAAACATCTTTTGCTGTTGATTTTTTTTTTTTATCAGAAGGTTAATGATATACTGCAGGCCTAACTTTTAATCTGAATATCAGTATCTGAATTTTAAAATAAAAAATACTATCAATTTTATTGTCTTTTACTGCTGATATTTGCTTATTTAATGGTATTTACTGGTTGTATTATTACGGTGGACCCTATTTTTTTAACATCTTGCTTCTGTAAAAATTTATGTTTTTGTTTGCTTAAAAATCTACAGCTTTATACTGTGAATTCCAATGTGCACAACCCCAAAAGATGTAGTTTTACTCAAATAATACTGTAAAATCTAAGTTTTTTCAGACATTTTCAACATTACAATATTTAATTGTAAAATGTATGCATATTTATTTGTTTTCACAGAAAATATTTATAATTTCAACATTTTATTACAGTAAAAAACTAAGTTTTATCCAGTTTCACAATTAACGGTTATTCAATCTATTTAATACAGTACAAGAAAGTATTTAGTTTTACGCTCCATTACCGTTGGAATTTAACGGTGTTTTGCTGTATATTTTACTGACTTTTTTTACAGTGTAACCTCTAAGTAATATCTAGCACAAATACTTGGTGAACTCACAGCAAAAAAAGCCAGTGTACAATTAACTAAATTTAAGTCAAATTTAACACTCCTGAAATGTATATATGACTCCCTCCATTTTGGAGTTAAAATAGCCTTTTTGAAAGTGTGAATTATGTACATTAGTCACACTCTAATAGATTATTCATAAATCCAGCAGGTTTACACACAACACAATTTGAGAAATCTGTAATGCCAGGCCAGCAGAGAGAGCCCTTACCCACATTTCATAGTTATAGTTAGTTATAGTCACAGTCATTGTCTTTCATTGTTTTGTTTTATATGTTACTTTGGACTGTTCATTTGGATTTTGACCCTCGCCTGTATTATTGGATTATGCTTTTGTCTTGCCCTGGATGTTCCTGTTTGTTGGTGTCTGACCCTGCCTGTTTGGACAACGATCTGTTTAATAAAGCTCGCGTTTGGATCTTCAACGCTGTTGTCGAGTCCCGTGTTGCAGAATACTTCGCCCACCACAGATCCAACAGCTTTATCTACACAGATTGCTATGAATCCAGCAGAATTTCACCTCCTCTGTCTGCGTCAAGGTAACAGGGTGATAGAGGATTATGTGGAGGACTTTTGTGGACTTTGTTTTAAGGTGGGTTTTAATGATGTTACCCTAAAAGGCATTTTTCGTAATGGACCTAATGACTGTTTAAACGATTAATTGCCTAACAGCAAGGGCCCTGCAACACTTGAGGAATATACTGTATTGACTTTGCTCTGTTCCTGGCTGGTTCACATTTTACTGTGGGGGTTATGGATGAGGAGCTCCACAATCCCACAGTACCCCTCACACATCACCCTGCTCCCATCATATCTGCCAAGCCAAAACCTGCTCACATCATGTCTGCTGCTTCAAAGCCTGCTCATGTCATGTCTACCAAACCACAACCTGCTTGCATCACATCTACCAAACCACAACCAACTCAATCACGTCTGTCAAGCCACAGCCTGTTCACGCCAAGTCTTCTTCTCCAGGGCCTGCTCACACCAAGCCTGCCGCTCCAGGGCCTGCTCACGCCATGCCTGCCATCCCTAAGCCTGTTCACGAGATTGTTGCCCTTCCGGAATCTGCTCACAAGATGACAAGGCTGCCCTTCGACAGCCCGCTCACAAGATGGCCGCCCTGCCCACTGCTAAGGCAAGTCACGTTAAAGCTGCAATTCCTGCGAAGTCAAATCACCTTACGGCTGTTGCTTCTGCAAAGTCAAGTCATGTTACAGTTGTTGTTCCTGCAAGGTCATGTCACATTACAGCTACTGTTCCTGCAAGGCCAAGTCTTGTCCCATCTGCACTTCTTGAGTCAAGCCAAGACCAGTGTTAATTTAGTTGACGAATAATTTTCGTAATTTTTGTCAACGCCATTTTTTCACTGACGAAAATGAAATGATGACGAAACGAAAACTTGTTTTGAATGACAAAAACTATGACAAAAATGTATTGACATTTTCGTCAACGAATAAAAACGAGACAAAATGGTTAGGGAGGGACGATTTCAGAAAAGTTTCATTCAGAACGAATCTGCTGCCAAGGAGGTTAGATGCGTACATATATGAACTGTATCATAGGCTATTGATCTATCCTGCGGGATAGATCGTAAACCTAAGCTGGCATACCTCTGTTGCACGTCTCATAAAACATTAAAAAATGTCAATATCTTGGAGTAAGAGAAGAGCAGACATGGATGACTTTGACGACGCAAAAGAGAACTTAATTTGGTCCGGTTTTCTGAGCGCCTCTCACACAGCCCACGAGTAAGTTTCGCGTCTCATGAATGGAGAAATACACAAAAATGGTGTTGAATAACTCGTGTTGATGAGTATTCACGTAAACACAGTCGGTTACATCTTAGGTTAATGTAAACAATTGGGAGACTATCAGACGTGTATCAGTACATTGAATCCGTGCGTATGGTTTTAATGGGACCACAGCGTAATAGTTGCTGTCTGTGGCATTGATGTTAAACAAGCAACAAAAGACAGAAAATCACTCATTGCTCTTGACTGAGTAACTTTAGTAGCCCTAATAAAGATTAAAGATTAAATGTATTTATATAAATAAATGTCTGCTTGAAAGAATGAAGAACGTCTCAAGGTTACGTATGTAACCTCAGTTCCCTGAGAATAGGGAACGAGACACTGCGTCCTCTAGAGGGCGCTTTGGGGAACGCTGCAGCATGACTCGTGTCTGAAGAATACATAGAAAAACTACATGAAATGGCCGGCGACAGCGTATGACGTCAGGGTATGTGAGGGCAGCAAACCTGTCCTGGGTCCGTTCAAAGGGCCACTAGTAGTGGCACGCCCTGGTAGTGGATGGTCGGTAGACATCAACAGTGATATCTAAAGAGTTGAACCCAGGGGACCGGGGTTTTAGACCAACTCCAATAAATGGGAACGAGGTGAGACGCGTGACCCATACCATAAAGGGTTTAAGGAAGAACCCAAGACTTGGTGGGAACTTACCACATACGTGGATTTTATAGAAGTGCCCCAGGTGTATGTGCACTTACCACTCTTGTGGATTTTAAGAAAGATGCCCAGGCATAGCGTGGAACACTTACCGAAATGATCGGATTTAAGGAGAGTGTTTTCCCAGGGGGTTTCACTACCAGCTCCATGCCGTCTAAAGAGATGGAAGAAGGGGATAACCCTCACGATGAAGGGATTACCATGCTCCACCCTACTCCGGACAGAAGCTCGCAAGCTATCTGTCAACAGAAATAACATGGAGCTGAGACCATCTTTATTTTTTATTTATTTTTTTAAAGGGCCACTAGTAGTGGTACGTCCTGATAGTGGATGGTCAGTAGACATCAACAGTGATATCTAAAGAGTTGAACCCAGGGGACCGGGGTTGTAGGCCAACTCCAATAAATGGGAACGAGGCGAGACGCGTGACCCATACCATAAAGGGTTTAAGGAAGAACCCAAGACTTGGTGGGAACTTACCACACATGTGGATTTTATAGAAGTGCCCCAGGTGTATGTGCACTTACCACTCTTGTGGATTTTATGAAAGATGCCCAGGCGTAGCGTGGGACACCTACCGACATAATCGGATTTAAGGAGAGTGTTTTCCCAGGGGGGTTTCACTACCAGCTCCATGCCGTCTAAAGAGACGGAAGAAGGGGATAACCCTCACGATGAGGGGATTACCATGCTGCACCCTACTCCGGACAGAAGCTCGCAAGCTATCTGTCAACAGAAATAACATGGAGCTGAGACCATCTTTATTTTTTATTTATTTTTTTAAAGGGCCACTAGTAGTGGTACGTCCTGATAGTGGATGGTCAGTAGACATCAACAGTGATATCTAAAGAGTTGAACCCAGGGGACCGGGGTTGTAGGCCAACTCCAATAAATGGGAACGAGGCGAGACGCGTGACCCATACCATAAAGGGTTTAAGGAAGAACCCAAGACTTGGTGGGAACTTACCACACATGTGGATTTTATAGAAGTGCCCCAGGTGTATGTGCACTTACCACTCTTGTGGATTTTATGAAAGATGCCCAGGCGTAGCGTGGGACACCTACCGAAATAATCGGATTTAAGGAGAGTGTTTTCCCAGGGGGGTTTCACTACCAGCTCCATGCCGTCTAAAGAGACGGAAGAAGGGGATAACCCTCACGATGAGGGGATTGCCATGCTGCACCCTACTCTGGACAGAAGCTCGCAAGCTATCTGTCAACAGAGAAAAACATGGAGCTGAGACCATCCTGTAATAGTGGATGATAGTAGAGGACAAATTCCTAACCCTGATCCCCCGAGAGGATCGCTCTCCAGAAGGGGGCACTGCTCTCAGGGAACCCTTAATGAGAAGGGGGAGCGTGCACAGCCTGGTTCACACGACCTGTTTAAAGGTCCGGCAATCTCACGAAGGTGGGTTGGCGCTCATAGAGGACCCTTCCAAAGAAGGGGAGCTGCGTAACCCAACAGGAGCGAATGCTCTCACTGTTACCCTTCATAGAGGGGAGCATACATCCAGAATACAAGGCTGGAGAGTAAAAACCTGAAGTATGAAGGTCAAGCTCCTCACCCTGAAGCACAGGGAGGAAAACTTGGCCACCAAGGAGTGGTGCTCTTATTTAGTGAACCCTTGAGAAAGGGGGCACGCCAACGTCCTTGCAGAAGGTCAGTAACTCTCAATAGTCTACACGGGGTAGACTCCCACCCTAAGAAGGGAGGAAGACTTTCCGTCCTGGGATGGTGCTCTGAAGGGAACCCTAGACAGCAGGGGAGCTATAAGGTCGGTTCCAAAACCCTGCGCACAGGGAGGAATGCGAGTTCTTATGCTCTAAAGGACCCTTTCCTCAGTTCATGTACTTGTAGCGCTGAGTGTAGCCAGGTCTCCCCTCAGTAAGGGTTTTCATGCTGAGACCTCCACTCTCGAGCATCTTCCCAAAAAGCGTTGAGTGTAGCCAGGTCTCCCCTCACCGAGGGTTATTATACTGAGACCTCCACTCTTAAGAGCTTCCCGTAGGATCGAGCGTTGTCAGGCTTCCTCTAATTATAGAGAGTCTTCTATGAAGCCTTCTGTTCTCGTGTAGCCAGGTCTCCCCTCACTGAAGGGTTATTTGAGACCTCCACTCCTAAGAGCTGGTGGATTGAGCGTTGTCAGGCTTCCTCTCATTATAGAGAGTCTTCTACGAAGCCTCCGTTCTCCAGAAGCTCCGCTTCTAGTACTTCCAAGCGTGAGTGTGGCTAGGTCTCCTCTCACCGAAAGGTTATTATGTGAGACCTCCACTCCTAAGAGCTAGTGGATTGAACGTTGTCAGGTTTCCTCTCATTATAGAGAGTCTTCTATGAAGCCTCCGTTCTCCAGAAGCTCCGCTTCCAGTACTTCCAAGCGTGAGTGTAGCCAGGTCTCCCCTCACTAAAGGGTTTTTGAGACCTCCACTCTTAAAGAGCTGGTGGATTGAGCGTTGCCAGGTTTCCTCTCATTTTAGAGAGTCTTCTATGAAGCCTCCGTTCTGCAGAAGCTCCGCTTCTGTACTTACAAAGCGTGAGTGAAGTCAGGTCTCCCCTCACAAAAGGGTTTATGTTTGAGGCCTCCACTCTTAAGAGCTTCTCGTAGGATTGAGCGTTGCCAGGCTTCCTCTCATTATAGAGAGTCTTCTATGAAGCCTCCGTTCTCCAGAAGCTCCGCTTCCAGTACTTCCAAGCGTGAGTGTAGCCAGGTCTCCCCTCACTGAAGGGTCATTTGAGACCTCCACTCCTAAGAGCTGGTGGGTTGAACGTTGTCAGGTTTCTTCTCATTTTAGAGAGTCTTCTATGAAGCCTCCATTCTCCAAAAGCTCCACTTCCAGGCTTAGCTGCCGCCTGAAATCATATATGGTGTTTCCCTCGCTATGCTCTGGGCACCTCCTCAAATCCACAATAGTGGTGAGTACTCACCTGAAGCTTTGAGCACTCCCTAAAACCCACATAGAGTGGTAAGTGCACACGCAAGTCTTTGGGCACTTTCTGAAATCCACATGAGTGGTAAAGATCCCCCCTAGGGTAGGGTTCTTTTCTAAAATCCTGTATGGTTTGGGTTACGCAGTATTGCTCCGTCACCATTCTAGAGTTGGTTCTAAAAACCCCTGGGTTTTTTCCAACTCCACTCCAGACAGCACTATTTATAGGATCGAGTGTCGCTAGGCTTCCTCTCATCTAGAGAGTCTTCTTGTAGAAGCCTCCACTCTCCTGAAACTCCACTTAGGTGGTTCTATTGCTTAGGTTCTTGGAGCCTCATGAATCACCTCCAGTGTTGAGTGTAGATAGGTCTCTGACCTCCACTCCCAGAGTTCCCCGCAAGCACAGAGTGTTGCCAGGCTTCCTCTCATTTAGAGAGTCTTTCTGGAGCCTCCGCTCTTCAGAACCCCCACTTAGTATGAAGACTTAATGGTAAGCTTCACTACTTTTTGTAGTGGTGAGTGTAGTTAGGCCTACTCTCGCTTAGAAGAATCAGGCCTCCACTCCTAGGAGTTCCGTGCTTGGGTAGCCGAGCTAGCTGTGACGTCGCCCCAAGCGATTCTCGCTGGTAGTGGGGAGTGATGTTCCTTCTTGACTCCTCAATCAGTCAGTTGTTCACTTACTCCTCAGCATGGCAGCGTTGGTATTGACGTTCCCATAGTGTCCACCAGGACGCTGTGTAGAGTTCCCTCCGGAAGGGAATGTCTAGGTTACGTATGTAACCCTGGTTCCCTGAGGACAGGGAACGAGACGCTGCGTCTCGTAGCCATGCTTCGGGCCCCACTTACGTCTCCGTCAGATAAAAAGATGGTTGATGTATTCACAAGCGCCCCTTTTATACTGGTAGGCGCCTTGTGATGATGTCATAGACTGGCGCCGGCCAATGTCAGAGTTCATTGTCGTTGTTCTATAAGAGCTTCAGAACTGGTCACGCTGAAGGCAGTTCCCATAGTGTCCACCAGGACGCAGTGTCTCGTTCCCTGTCCTCAGGGAACCAGGGTTACATACGTAACCTAGACGTTCTCCCCAAGGGGGAAACCCACTTCACATGATCAAGGTCATGTGGCGGTCCCTACGTGCCTTAGACATGTGTAGAAAACCTTGGTTCCCATTCAGTCGGTTCACTCAGTACAACACATTACTATGGGATATCGCGCTCCTGCGCCGTCTGCTGAAGACACTTATAAACACGCCTGGAAGGCAATTGACACATGACGACGTGGGTGGGGCCGCCTGCCCACAGCATATAAATGCAGTCGTATGTGTCATTACCTTAGTTCTTCAGCTCTTCACCGTGCTGCTAGGACACATCACGCCACATTCACGAGAGAAAACCCACTGTGGTGATCCTTGTTGAGGCTAAGCAGAAAGAAAACAGACAAACGAAGAAGAGAGTTATTAAGCTCGCGTTTAGCAACGCTAACACGGGCTAGATAGCTCTTTTTCGAGTAGTATGTCACAACACAATAAAGATTCTCGCACCTGTCCCATGAAATGTGGGTACTCACTGTCCGGAAAGGATACCCACGAGCACTGCCCGGTATGTCTGGGGATTGTCCACGCCAGGATGGCTCTCTCCAACCCCGGGGCATGTTCACACTGCCGACGGCTCCGGCGTTTCACGCTTGATCGGCGTGTGCCGTTGGTGGAGCGTGTGCTGGGCGGGACAGTGGCCAGTCACGGTACGCTTCTATCCTCAGAGGCTGATCCAGAGGCGGCACTGGCCGTGTTTGGGGAGGCCGTGGGGGACTGAGGCGATCGTGTGGAGGCCGAGGAGATCGGAGGTATCCCTCTGATGGCTCATGAGTTCGGTCAGGAATTTGGCAGTCGGGATGATGACTCTGTTTCGCTGGATGCGGGCGGGGAGTTCTCTGATGACACATTTCAGGCAGGCCAAATAACAGCTTCCCCCTCGCTCTCCGAGGCGGCAGGGGGTAGCGAACCCGGTGAGGATCCCTTCATGAGTCTCTACCGAAGAGCGGCTGAGAAATTATCTGTGGATTGGCCAGCCCCGCCTCCCGTACAGAAGAGCTCGCGCTTTGGGGGTTTTTACCTTTCTCCTGTGCAGACAGTGGTGAGGACCCGCCTGCCGCTTTATCCAGATTGTGTAGCGGAGCTCACATCTTCATGGCCAAAACCCATGCCATCTCCTCCTCCAGTGCCAGGCACAGGCAGGTTCACAGACCTCGAGGGGGCAGGAGAAGCAGGGTTGTTGTCAGCTCCCCCGATGGAGCATTCTCTGGCCACATACCTGGCGCCCACGCAGAACAGCGGCATCGCGGGTACCCCCACGCTCCCGACGGCCCCTTGCAGGTTCTATTTTAAACAGCTGGGCAGGATCTACGGCGATCAAGCCTGCGCGGCTAGAGCTAGAGTCTTTACTACAGACATATCAAGCCATCTGCCTGGGAGAGCTGAGTAACGCTGTATCAGCGGGGAGACCGTACGACGCGCTTATGGGAGGAGTGCGTTCCACGGCCGATTACATTCTGCATGCAACCCGTAGTACGCTGGTGTCACTGGGCCATGCCATGGCAGGCACTGTGGTGGCGCAGCGGCATCTTTGGCTAACCTTGGCGAACCTGCCGGAGCGGGACCGGAGTGCGTTTCTAAGCACGCCAATCTCCCCGTCTGGGCTCTTTGGAGAGGGCCTCGGAGCGTTTCAGGCACGATTCGAGGATTCTAAGAAACAAGCAGAGTCATTAAAAGGTTCGATGCCGAGGAGGTTCAATAGACCAGCACAGTCGGCTGCTCACCCAGGATCTAGGGTGTCTTCACGGCCCCCACCGGCCAAGAGGCTGGCGGCAGCGACAGCACCAAGGCCCACTACTTGGAGGTCGGGGCGGGAGCGCACGCAGTCAAAGCAGCTGGCGGAACCGAGGAGGAGGGATCCGCCCACGGCGAAAGCGGGTCATTTCTCCACGAGGAAGAAAGGCCAGTCCGGTCCCTAGCCTGCAGAGGAGGGAAGAATGTCGGCACAGAGGCAGCCGCGTTCTTCTCTCGTCAGAGGAAAACACCTGCAAGAGAGCGGGTCCAACTTTAAGTTCATTTTCAATAAAGAGATTTTGTGTTCAGCATACAATGCCTCATGTGTTGATTGGTCAGCAAAATCAAAATGGGTTAGAAACACTAACCGTGCAATCGGCCCATGTGCTGGCAGAAAGGAAATATGGGGTGTTCTGTCATATCCAGCATCAGGAACGAATGAATGCGGGGATTCCCCGAGTAATGACGGGGATCCTCGCTGTCTGCCTCGAACAGTGGCGCGCATGCGCACCAACATCATGGGTTCTTCGCTTGATTCAGTGGGGTTACAGGCTGCAGTTCCTTGCGCCCCCCCCCCCCCCCCGTTTCGGCGGAGTAATCGCAACCTCAGTGTCAATAAGGGGTTCCCCAGTCCTAAGGGAGGAAATCCATACTCTCCTGGGAAAAGGAGCAATTCGAGTTGTTCCACGAGAGAAAAGGGAACAGGGGTTTTACAGCCATTACTTCCTCCTCCCAAAGAAAGGCGGGGGCGTTCGACCTATACTGGATCTACGCCGGTTGAACAAACACCTCAGACGCTTCAAATTCAAGATGCTTACAGTGCGCCAGCTTCTGTGCTCTCTGCGTCCCCGAGATTGGTTGGTATCGGTGGATTTGACCAATGCGTATTTCCACATCACGATCCACCCGGGGCACAGAAAGTTTCTGAGGTTCTCCTTCGAGGGGACGGCATACGAATTTCAGGTCCTGCCCTTCGGATTATCCCTGGCCCCACGGATTTTGGAAGCGGCGCTGGCGCCGTTACGACGTCAGGGCATGAGAGTGTTCGCCTATTTGGATGACCTACTCCTGGCCGCAGACAGCAGAGAGCAGGCGATGTTACAGACACAAATACTTGTGTCTCATTTACGGGCTCTGGGATTTTTAATAAATCTAAAAAAGAGCTCCTTGGTTCCGAGTCAGCAGATTTCATATCTCGGTTTAGAGATAGATTCCGTACAGAACACAGCTACGCTGTCGGTACGAAGGGCGGAGGATTTTCGCAGCTGTCTGGCCCATTTTTAGCTGGGCAAGCGGATCCGTTTTCGGCTGGTGTTAAGACTGCTGGGGCTCATGGCCTCGATGATAGCAGTCGTCCGGCTGGGACTCCTCTTTATGCGTGCGTTCCAGAGATGGGCGCTGAGCACGAAACTGAATGCCGTATGGCATTTAAACAGCCGGGTGAAAATTACGGCGGCGTGCCTTCAGGCTCTGACTCCCTGGAGAAACCCCACCTTGTTGTTGAAGGGGATTCCCCTAGGCAGAGTTACGTCACGTATAGTAGCGTCGACAGATGCGTCACTACAGGGATGGAGAGCCCTCTGCCAGGGGAGCCCTGTAAGAGGGATGTGGTCAGAGGATCTGAGGCAGCGTCATATAAATTATTTGGAGCTGCAGGCGGTTTATCTGGCACTGGAACACTTTGCTCTGCGCTTACGAGGCAGTCATGTGTTAATCAGAACCAACAACAGGACTGTAGTGTCATATATAAACAGGCAAGGAGTTACCCGCTCTCTTCCCCTGTTGCAACTCGCACGGAAGCTTCTGATATGGAGCAGCGAATATTTAGCATCGCTCAGGGCAGTGCACATCGCAGGCCATCTGAATGCTGGGGCGGACATACTGTCAAGGGGCGGTCCACAAGCTAGGGAATGGCGCTTGCACCCACGTATAGTAACACAGATCTGGGAACGGTTCGGCAGAGCTGCAGTAGATTTGTTTGCGTCAGCAGAAAACACACACTGCCCACTGTTTTTCTCGATCACAGACAGGAGCACGCCTCTGGGTGTAGACGCCCTGTCACAGGTATGGCCCAGGACCCTGCTCTATGCGTTCCCACCGGTGGATCTGATACAGCCCACTCTGGATCGGGTGCGTCAGGAGGGGCTGTCTCTAATTCTGGTCGCACCTTGCTGGCCAGCAAAGACGTGGTACGCGGGGATCATGACTTTGCTGTCGGGTACTCCGTGGTGCCTCCCCCTGTGGAGCGACATGTTGTCACAAGCAGCGGGGCAGATTCTGCATCCTCAGCCAAGGCTTTGGGCTCTGTGGGCTTACCCGCTGAGAGGGAGAGACTGATAGCAGCGGGACTTCCTATCAACGTGGTGGCCATGATCCAGAGTGCTAGGGCGCCATCGACAAGAGGGCTTTATGCGCTGAAGTGGCGCATTTTTGAAGAATGGTGTGGCCGTAAATTCCTATCACCGTATCAGTGCCCCATTGCGGAGATTTTGATTTTTCTGCAGGAGTTGTTTGAAGGGGGCCGCGCACACTCCACGCTAAAAGTGTATCTAGCTGCCATATCGGCATGTCATGAGGGCATAAATGGTGCGGCGCCAAGTGCGCATCCGCTGGCTGTTCGATTTCTTAAAGGGGCACGGCGTCTGAGGCCCGTTGCAAAGTCAATTGTGCCTTCATGGGATTTGGTTCTCATTCTGGAGACCATGTGTGAACCTCCTTTTGAGCCGCTAGATTCCCTAGATCTGAGGATGCTATCATATAAGACGGCTCTGCTACTGGCGCTAGCTTCAGCAAAACGCGTGGGGGATCTGCATGCGCTGTCAGTGCATCCCACATGCATCCAGTTTGCGTTGGATGGATCTAGGGTGGTGTTGCGTCCGAACGCAGCATATACACCTAAAGTCTCGTCAGGAAAATTGAATGCACTCCCGTTTGAGCTGCCTGCTCTGTCAAACATCTCTATTGATTCTGAGGAGGACAGGAAGCTGCATGCGTTATGCCCTGTGCGGGCTCTACGTACATATGTGGAGCAGACACAGGCTGTGCATTCTGCTGATCAGCTGTTTGTGTGTTTTGCCAACCCGGTTTGGGGGAGACCGCTGTCTAAGCAGCGCCTCTCACATTGGATTGTGGAGGCGATTTCTATGGCATACAGAAGCAGAGGTTTACCCCTACCTACGGGGGTGCGTGCACACTCGACAAGAGGCGTGGCTACGTCATGGGCGTTATTCAGAGGAGTGTCTGTAGAGGACGTCTGTGCAGCAGCTAGTTGGGCGTCACCGCACACGTTTGTTCGGTTCTACCGACTGGACGTCAATGCAGCAACAGTGGTCCGGTCCGTGCTTATGGCAGGGGTTGCAGACCAGGGCCCGTCGCTCCCGTGAAAAGCATGGGTTAAGTGGCGGTGCTGGTCCCTTATGTTTGGTTCGGCGACTTTACGGGGCGTGATTATATGTCCCATAGTAATGTGTTGTACCGAGTGAACCGACTGAATGGGAACATTGAGTTATGCATATAACTACGGTTCCCAGAAGGAGGGAAACGAGGTACAACACACCTGGGCCCCCGCACAGTCGGAGGCTCGGTGAAGAGCTGGACTGAACAAAGGTAATGACACATACGACTGCATTTATATGCTGTGGGCAGGCGGCCCCGCCCACGTCGTCATGTGTCAATTGCCTTACAGGCGTGTTTATAAGTGTCTTCAGCAGATGGCGCAGGAGCGCGATATCCCATAATAATGTGTAGTACCTCGTTTCCCTCCTTCTGGGAACCGTAGTTATATGCATAACTCAACGTTCTCTAACCCCCTGGGCATTTTTGTAATAACGCCAAAAAGAATGTAAAATTCTCCGTCAGTTTTGATCGTACAAATACAACCAACACATCATTCGAAACTGTAGAGGGTCTATTTTTTTTTGTATACACTCATAATAACAATAAAACCATGTGCTTTTATAAAAATAAGAAAACAGACAAGGTACGCACTCTGCCTTCACTGTCTCTGTCATATCTTTTCACAGACACATAAATGAAACAACCTAAATCTCAGTGATTACGTGCCTCACAGACATAATACATATACGTATAGAAAGCTTGAAAAAATATTCTGTTTTTAAGTAATCTGTATGAAAGTTAGAAGATGTATGGTTTCTCCTGTATCACCTAATTTCGTCTAATGTGATCCCGCCTCGCATTGAGCGCACTGTTCATATGTAAATTATCTGAGGCAAGCCAGGTAATCATGTACCCGCCCCCGAAAAGCTGGCATAAATCGTGGAAGCTTCATCATAGAGTTTACTCACTTTTTCTGTGCGTTTGAATGAGTGACGAAGCACTTCAGATGGTTCTGAACAGCGACGAAGAGTTCACCTTCTCCTCAGACGAAGAGCGTTTGCATTTTGAAGAACGTCTGGATGCAGTGGAAGATATTCCTGACGAGTAAGTCTTTTATTCTTACCTTCATGATTTAAAATGATGCTCGGCTACTGTATATATAAAAAGCTACATATCTAAAGTTAGTTCTTTACTAACAGACTATTGTAAAACTAAAATCAGCTATTCAGAGTAAAACTGGTTGAAATATGAAATCTCTCTTTACAGGCCACTTTTAGTTTTGAACACAGCGCATATATAAACCATGCTATGTATAAACAATGTATTAGTATACTACGATATCACGAAAATATAATTTTTTTTATTTTACATTTTGTAATGTTAAGACTTTTTTTAAAATGGTGAAATTGTTCACTAAGCTTTTGTTCGCGAAAATCTGCTCAGGTGTAAATGTTCTGAATGTGTTATACCAGGTCATTGGTATTTGCGATTGTCTGAGGTGTAAATATGTAAATTTTCTTTCAGGACTGTGGCTTCATCACCAGCGTCTTGCACAAAAAAGTCACGTGAGAGTCGTTCAGTTTTGCGTTCGCTGGACAATTATACTGAGTAAGTGCACATGTAGTATTTTACAGATGTTAGTTATATTTTGTTTAGAAACACTGGGATAACACAGTAAGTAAATCTTCCTGTATGGGTTTAAAAGAAATTAAACAAAGTACTTTTGTTATGTCTATTGTAATGTGATCTGTGGTTGATGGTATTAGAATATAATTTCTTAGTTATTGCCATTCTGTTTCTTCATCAAGTATGCATAGACTTTATAAAATAAATGCTAAGAATTGTTTAAAACATTATTTTAGGACCGCAAGTGAGGGTGTAACTTCTGTGTTGTTT
>NC_133381.1:31008876-31069715 GCF_049309525.1 Garra rufa | reverse complement strand
ATCACCAGCGTCTGCGCAAAAAAGTCACGTGAGAGTCGTTCAGTTTTGCGTTCGCTGGACAATTATACTGAGTAAGTGCACATGTAGTATTTTACAGATGTTAGTTATATTTTGTTTAGAAACACTGGGATAACACAGTAAGTAAATCTTCCTGTATGGGTTTAAAAGAAATTAAACAAAGTACTTTTGTTTATGTCTATTGTAATATGATCTGTGGTTTATGGTATTAGAATATAATTTCTTAGTTATTGCCATTCAGTATGCATAGACTTTATAAAATAAATGCTAAGAATTGTTTAAAACATTATTTTTAGGACCGCAAGTGAGGGTGTAACTTCTGTGTTGTTTATTACTTTTGTTTCCTAATAAAAAGTTTAACTGCACTCACAAGTGAATCTCAAATTATTTCATTCTTTCATTAGTTCCTCTCAGTCAACATCTGACTGAATAACTGATTATGCGGCTCATTATGCAGGTCTTTGTCTTCTCAGGTGTAAATCACAGCATTATTCATGATCATTCATGCCTCCTCGCATACAGCCATTCTAAACAAAAAGTGTCTTCAAAAATTTTAATCAATATACTGTTTTGTGTAAACAAGTGAACTAGATGATTTTCATTTGGTAGAAAAAAAATCTAGCCTACCACATTCAGTTCTCAAAAGTCTTGTGAGCAAATATTCTGTATGTATTTCATTACCTTATTTCAGTGACTTCAAAAATTTTGTTTTTCGCTAAGCACGCATAAACGTTGTTTTCTCAAAAACTCAAAAATGTACATTCATGCTGCTTACATATTTTTGTAGTCCAATTTGTGCTGATTACAATGTATTTAGATTTAGGCCATTAATATGTTTTTAAGATACTGAAAAAAGCACAAATGTCAAGTTATGTCAAAATTTCTTCGTGATGCTAGCGACGGATGCGTCCCTCACCGGTTGGGGGGCGGTCATGAGTGGTCGCCCAGCCCACGATCTGTGGAGTGGTCGCCATCTCACATGGCATATCAATTGCCTGCAGATGTTGGCCGTGTTTCAGGCTCTGAGACACTCTCTCCCAGACCTTAGAAATCACCATGTGCTAGTTCGCACCAACAGCACAGCAGTGGTCTATTACATCAACCACCAGGGAGGTCTGTGTTTGCGCCCCTTGTAAATTTGGCGCTCCAGGCCCTTGTGTGGTCCCAGGATAAACTCCTTTCACTGAAAGCAGTTTACATGCCTGGGCATTTAAATTTGAGAGCAGGCGTCCTGTCGAGGCAGGGGTCGATGCCATGGTACAGACGCAGCCGAGGTTCCGTCTGTACACATTTCCCCCAATCGCTCTGCTCCCGTCAGGAGGGATCTCCTCTTACAAGCGGGAGGCTTGATCCTTCAACCCCGCCTGGAGAAATGGAATTTGTGGATGTGACCCCTGAGGGGGCACAACTCATAGCCTCCAGTCTCTCAACTGAGGTTGTGGAGACCGTTCTCCAGTCCGAGCTCCCTTTGCGAGGAAACTATATATCATGAAGTGGAGACGCTTCACATCTCTGTGCAGAAACCGCCTGCTCGACCCAGCTAACTGCCCGATTGGTACAGTACTGGAGATTGTGCAGTCCTGCCTCACTGCCCCTCTTGGTGGCCTCATAGTGGGTAAAAATCCCCTTGCTTACGTTTCCTCCGCGGTGCGCTGAGGCTGGTGCCGGACTGCGACCCCGGGTCCCCACGTGGGATCTCGCTATGGTATTGGAGCTTTGTGCAACCTCCATTTGGTCCCTTAGTGGGAATTTCTGAGCATATGCTCACAATTAACCGGGTTGTGTACCCAAGGTCTCTACATCCGTACCACAGCCTGTCGTACTCCAAGCCTTCTGTCCTCCTTCAGTCGCCCAGAAGTATAGTAAGGCCCTTCTGGCAGGTGTACCTGTGAGAGGGACATCTGCAATGCTGCGGGACGTTCCACGCCTCTCACCCTTGTAAGGTCTATAGCCTTGATGTCCCGGTTAGGACTGGCTCCTCCACACTCTTGACCTAGCAGTTCCCAGTCAGAGATTTTTATCCCTCTCGTTTTGGCAATTTCCCCAGGCAGAGGTGTACTATCATCCTTGTCCTAGCAATTTCCCTAGGCACAGATTTTATCCCTCGCGTCCTGGCATTTTCCCCAGGCGGAGGTGTACTACCACTCTTGTCCTAGCTATTTCCCTAGGCAGAGACTTTCTATCCCTCTTGTTCTGGCAGTTTCCAAGGTCACGGAGCGTTCCCTTGGCCAGGTGATGTCCACCGCGGTGGTCCAGGAGCAACATCTATGGCTGACCCTGGCTCAGATGGCAGATGGCGACAAAGCACGCTTTCTCGACGCTCCCGTCTCCCAGGGCGGTCTATTCGGCGACACACCGTCGAGGACTTTGCCCAGCAGTTCTCGGCGGCCCAGAAGCAGACGGAGGCTATAACACGCGCTGGCACACAACTGGCCTCCGGGCCCAAGTTCGCCTTTCCACCAGTGAGCCTCCTTGCACAGACTCTGTGCAAGATCAGGGAGGACGAGGAGCAGGTTCTGCTGGTTGTGCCATACTGGCCCACCCAGACCTGGTTTCCAGATCTTATTTCCCTCGCGGCAGCCCCTCCCTGGAAGATCCCCTTGAGGAAAGACCTTCTTTCTCAGGGGATGCGGGCTGCGGGCTGGGTGACACCTAATACCTTCACCAGGTTTTGCAACCTTCGCGTAAAGGCCATATCCTCCCGTGTCTTAACATAGACTTCAGGTGAGCGGGAGAATGGCTGGTGTCGGCTTGCTGCGCCATTCCTACGGGATCCGTGCGCTATTTTTCCAGAATGTTCCCTCCGGTGAACCCTGGGTCCTCCATGCCCCGCAGTCAGGCCTAGATGCGGAGTAGTCCCTGACTGTGCTCCTGCCAGGTCTCCTTCGCCCCGCAGGTTGTGGCAACAGTATTTGTCTCAGTATTTTTCCAGCAGTCAGCCAGAAGGCCACTGTTTCCCTCGTATATCCCTAAGCTATTATGGATATATTGAATTTACTTTCATTCCACATGTAAAGATCTCATGTGCTCCGCCCCCCCCCGCTGTGTCTGCTCTAAGCTTAGACTGGCCGGTCGAGAAACAGGCTGTATCGCAGAAAAGCAAGTTAGATGAGCCTTTTTCTGCAATCTCGGCCGTCACCTCCCCGCAGGAGCCTTCCTTTTTTCCCCGACCTCCACACTGAGGTTTCGAAGTCGTGGGAAAGGCCCTTCTCGGCACGTGTCTTCAGCCCGTCTGCCGCTCATTACTCACCCGTGGCGGGGCTTTCAGAACGTGCCCACAGGGAGATGCCTCGGGTTGAACAGACGCTTGCGGGCTATCTGTCTCCCGAATCGGCATCTTCCATGAAGGCTCCAGCCCTTCCCTCTAAGCCTCTCAGGACTACTTCCGTTCTGATAGGGAAGGGTTATGCATATTGGATGAGGGCGATGGAGTTCGGTCTGAAGATCTGGCCGAACTCAGGAGGACCGCTGACCTGTCTCTCCGTGCTACCAAAGAGACCGCTCGCTCTATTGGGCGGTCTATGGCAGCTTTGGTTGCGGCGGAGAGACACTTTTGGTTGACTCTGTCCAACATTAAAGAGCATGACAGAGTCTTCCTCCTTGACGCCCCGCTTGTGCCCTCCGTTCTGTTCGACGACGCCTTGAGTGCCGTCGTCGACAGGCACCAGGAGACGCAGCTTCAAGCGGTGGCGTTTCAGCGGTTCCTCCCTCGCCGTCCTCCAGCTCAGGGGTCCGTTGGGCGTCAGTGGCCCCCAAGCTCCTCTCATAGGGAGACGCAAAAACAGAGCATTGCCTCCCATCTCCCCCCTTCGGGCAGGGTGCAGTAGCCTCAGCCATGCTCTAAGCCGGGCTCCTCGAAGCCCAAGACTGACCTGAGGGAGGTCTTGAGAGCTAAGAAGAGCTCAGCGAAGAAGCCCTGACGGCCGAGGCCCAGGGCTAGTGAGGGCAGTCCCCTTTGGGGAAGAGCGGTTTACACCTCAGTATACGGTGCCCATCTCTCCTCAGTGTCCTCAGGGGGTCGCTGTGCTAACCCTGCCACCCTTGGTGCTTCAGGGCGCAGCGGCTCCCAGCGAGCATATCTCTCAGTCACCGCAGTTCTCGTAGCGGTGCTTGGAGGCTTGCGACCTCAGCAGAGGTCTTTCAAAAAGCTAGACAGGTTATCCAGTCCCCAGCTAGCCGTTCCTTCAAATCCAGAGGTCAGTCTCGAGAGACTGATTCCCCTTGTAGACTTTCTGGCAGCGTGGAAACTTCTGCCAAATGTCTCTCAGTGGGTCCTGCACACTGTAGAAAAAGGTTACCGCATTCAGTTCGGTTCATCTCCACCCCCTTTCAGCGGGGTCTTTCCCACCGTGGTGGGTCCCAAGCAGGCTCTGGAACAGGAAGTAGAAACTCTCCTGAGGAAGAAGGCCATCGAGGTGGTCCCTCTTCACGAGCGAGAGTCCGGGTTCTACAGCCGCTACTTCATGGTTCCAAAGAAGGATGGAGGTCTGAGGCCTACCCTAGACCTACGTGTTCTAAATCGCTCGGTCAAACGCCTCAAGTTCAAAATGCTGATGGTGAAACAGGTTGTCTCACACATCAGGTTCGAGGACTGGTTTGTGACTATAGATCTCAAAGACGCCTATTTTCACGTTTCCATCCTTCCCCAACACAGGAAGTTCCTGAGGTTCGCTTTCAGGGGCAAAGCCTACCAGTATTGGGTTCTTCCTTTCGGCCTTGCACTCTCACCTTGCACTTTCACGAAGTGTGTGGATGCAGCTCTGGCTCCTTTGCGATTCCAGGGCATCCGCATACTCAACTATATCGGCGACTGTCTGATTTTGGCCCAGTCGGAGCAGATGGCGGTTCAACATCGAGATGTTGTTCTGTCACACATGAAAGCGCTTGGGTTAAGACTGAATGCCAAGAAAAGTGTACTTTCTCCATCTCAGAGAACCACTTATCTAGGCGTGGTGTGGGATTCAACTACGATGCAGGCACGTCTGTCTCCCGCTCGTGTCAGTTCAATTCGCACCCAGGTCGCGACAGTCAAAGAGGGCCGGTCACTCACTGTGAAGCAGTTTCAGAGACCGCTCGGTCTGATGGCAGCTGCGTCCAATGTAATTCTTTTTGACCTGCTGTACATGAGACCCCTACAGTGGTGGCTCAAAGCCAAGGGGTTCTCCCCGAGGGGAAACCAGTTTCGCATGATCAAGGTCACGCGGCGATGCCTTCGTGCCTTAGATATGTGGAAAAAGCCTTGGTTCTTAACTCAGGGCCCGCTGTTGGGAACTCCTTGTCGCCGCGTCATGCTTGCGACGGATGCATCCCTCACTGGGTGGGGGGTGGTCATGAGTGGCCGCTTAGCCAAAGGTCTGTGGAGAGACCATCATCTCACATGGCACATCAATTGCCTGGAAATTATGGCCGTGTTTCAGGCTCTGAGACACTTTCTCCCAGACGTAAGAAGTCATCATGTGTTGGTGCGCACCGACAACACAGTGGTGCTCTGTTACATCAACCATCAGGGAGGTCTGCGCTCACGTCCCTTGTACAAGCTGGCGTACCAGATCCTTGTGTGGGCCCAAGGGAAACTCCTCTCACTGAGAGCGATACACATCCCTGGGCATCTCAATGTGGGAGCAGACATCCTGTCGAGGCAGGGGCTGAGGCCCGGGGAATGGATGCTTCCGAGGCCGAGGCTACGTCTGTACGCATTTCCCCCGATCGCTCTGCTCCCAGGAGTTCTGGCGAGAGTACGCCGGGACGGGGCCCAGCTTCTTCTAGTAGCCCCATGCTGGCCGGGTCGAGTCTGGTTCTCGGATCTAATATCCCTTCTAGGCGGCTCTCCCTGGGAGATTCCCGTCAGACCAGACCTACTCTCACAAGCAGGAGGAGAGATTCTCCACCCCTGCCCAGAGTGTTGGAAGTTATGGGTGTGGCCCCTGAGGGGGCACAGTTCATAGCTTCAGGTCTCTCAACTGAGGTTTTTGATACCATCCTCCAATCCAAAGCTCCCACTATGAGGAAACTGTATGACCTGAAGTGGAAACTCTTCACTTCTTGGTGCGGGGACCGCCAGTTAACCCTCTGGGGTCGACGGTCACGCCGGCGTGACCAACCTACTTTTTTTAAGCTCAGTGCAAAAGACACTTAAAAATACTCTGTCGGTTTCAGTCATACAAATTAGAGCTATACATCATTGGAAACTGTTAAGTGTGTAGTTTTATTTGTGCACACTCACAAGAGCAACAGAACGCTATGCTTTTTTTAGAATAAAGAAAACAAACAGGATGATTTCTCTGTTTTCTCTGTCTCCACGAACTGCTTTTAGAAATGCGTCACTTAAATCATTCAAACTCGGTGAATACTCAGCACACAAACACAAGAGTGGTATCTACAGAAAGCTTGATATGTATGCTTTTAAATGAAGTAAGTTTTATCGAAAACAAATATTACGTGATAAAGTAATCCATATGAAACCAAGGAGATGTCTAGTCTATCCAGTTGCAACTAAGGCTCAATCCCAATTCTACCCCTTACCCCTACACTTAGCCCTACCCCTCCCTTTGGCGCATTCACGTGAAGGGGTAGAGGTGTCTCATTTCTCTTTTGGTTGGAGGGGTAGGGGAAAGGGGAAGGGCCAGATAGCCCTCCAAACGAAGATTTTTCAGGACCTCACTTCAAACGAAGGGCTAAGAGAAATTTCCAATATGGCTGCTCACTCGAGCAAGCAGACTCGTAAATATAAGTAATTTTTGCCTTTAATAAGGATTTTGATGACAATGTTTCATTATATGTATATTACCTTCAATCTTGTGTTTGTGTTTATGGTGTTGTTTTGTAAATAAACGTTTGCAAAAAAATCGCTAAAGTTTGCTAGCAGATAGCACTGATTGCACGATATTACAAAATATATTTTTATGTCATATACACTTGACTGCATGTTAGAAACATGAAAGACCAGTGGCACGGCAATTTGCAACGGTGGTGTAGTGGAGGGTGTACGCAGGTATACGGTGTATACACACTTCCACTTTTAAATCCCCTCTGATGCGCATTATTCAGTAATGTCCTGCATTCGCCAAAATCATGGCAGTCCACCACATCCAGTCATGTGAATAAATGTAAATATTCGCTAAAAACACCCAATAAAGGCAGTGATGATGCATTCAGGACTGTGGAGCCGGCTTGCTTTGAAATGTATTTGATGATTGCACCTAATGCACCTGCGCCCGCTACGTCTACCGCACCAGTAATTTAAATCAGTACATAATAACAAAAACGATACCTTACAAATAAAAAGAAGCTGATTTTTACGATCAGAAATTTCTTAAACAAGTGAACCCCTGTAAACATTTTAGTCCAAGGATCCAGAAAACGAACGCGTTCAAATAGAAAGTTGAAAACGAAATTCGCAAATGAAGCATATATACTTCTCCAGGCACCACTACACTGATTAGCAATTTGCCGCGCATGTGATAATGCGTTGTTTGTTTTGCTTATGGCCACATGTGAATGAACGGTGCGTACACCGTACATTTGTACTTTTTGAAACATGACAACATTTTGACATCTTGGAATGAGTGATAAACATCTGCACGTCCTCTGACGTAACATTAGGAACTAGCGACAACCTATGATGACGTATAACAGTGTTGTTGTCACACCAGGCCAGCAGAGGGAGCTCTTACCCACACTGACTGTTGCTGCTCCCTCTGCTGCCTCTATGGTAGCTTCCTGTTTGTCTGCCATAAAGGCCAGCTCAGCACACTCTCTAACTGCGAAGTATTGTTTTGCTCCAGCGGACTCTACCAAGCGTTTTCCCTTACTCCCAGGTTTCCTAGTCTCCTTGTTGTTTTCCCTAGCCATAGTTCTGTTTTGTTTTCCCAGTCTTAGCCATAGTTTTCTAGTTTCTTGTTTTCATTTCATTGTTTCCTTTGGACTGCCCACCTGGTTTTGACCCACGCCTGTCTTGTTGGATTACGCTCCTGGATTATCTCTGCTGTTGTTGTTCGCTGGTGATTGACCCTGTCTGTTTTGACCTCGTCTACTATCGTCACAATAAAGCCTTGCATTTGGATCCCCACTCTCAGTCGTCCCGCTTGTAACAGAATACTTCGCCAAACTCGGATCCAGCGGCTTTCTCCACCAGCAGAACCACCCTTCAGTATGGATTCAGCAGGAAGTTTATCCAACCCCGTAAGTTTCCTCTGCTCCATTTTTCAAGATGGTCGTCCTATCGAATGTTATGTTGAGGAATTTGTTACGTACAGTCACCTGGCATCTTGTGACGAATTTATATTGAAGGAATGTTTTTGGAGCGGGTTGGACACTGACATCAGTTTATGTTTACCTGATGAGGACCCTAGTTGGACCCTCGCACAATTTATTGACTTTGTCTTATTATATTGTGGATCTCCGTTCACTGTGGGAGTACTCAAAAGGTCACAACACAAGATGTCTGCCAGCTTAAAGCTACAGCACAGGATGTCTGCGAGCCCAGAGCCTCAGCACAAGATGTCTGCCAGCTTAAAGCCTCAGCACAAGATGTCTGCTAGCCCAGAGCCTCAGCACAAGATGTCTGCCAGCTTAAAGCCTCAGCACAAGATGTCTGCTAGCCCAGAGCCTCAGCACAAGATGTCTACCAGCTTAAAGCCACAGCACAAGATGTCTGCTAGCTCAGAGCCACAGCGTAAGATGTCTACAAGTCCAGAGCCTCAGCACAAGATGGCCGCCATCCCAAAGCCTGTTCACAAGATGGCTGCCATTTCAAAGCCTGTTCACAAGATGGCTGCCTTTCCTGAGCCTGTTCACAAGATGACTGTCCTTCCTGAGTCTGTTTTCAAGATGGCCACTATCTCAAAGCCTGTTCATAAGATGGCTGCCTTTCCTGAGCCTGTTCACAAGATGGCTGCCTTTCCAGAACCTATTCACAAGATGACTGTCCTTCCTGAGTCTGTTTTCAAGATGGCCGCCCTATCGGACCCAGCACACAAAAAGACTACCCCGCCCAAGTTCTCTCGCAAGATGGCTGCCACCACAAGGCCCGTTCACAAGATCGCCGCCCTTCCAGAGACAGTTCCCAAGATGGCCGCCTTTCCCGAGTCTGTTCACAAGATGGCCGCCGTCCCAAAGCCCGTTCACAAGATGGCTTCCGTTCCTGAGTTCCTGGTCAAGATGGCCACCCTTCCTGAGCCCGTCCATAAGATGGCCGCCCTTCCAGAGACAATTCCCAAGATGGCCGCCCTTCCCGAGCCTGTTCACAAGATGGCCGCCCTTCCCGAGTATGTTCACAAGATGGCCTCCGTTCCTGAGTTCCCGGCCAAGATGGCCGCCACGCCAGAGCTACTGCACAAGATGGCCGCCACGCCAGAGCTACTGCACAAGATGGCCGCCACACCAGAGCCTGCTGCAAAGATGGCCGCCTCGCTAGAGCCTGCTGCTAAGATGGCCGCCACGCCAGAGCCTGCACACAAGATGGCCGCCACGCCGGACCCACGTCAAGCCATAATCCTGATGCCAACGCCTGTTAATGCTATTTCAGCCAGGCCAGCGCCCGCTAACGCCACATCAGCCAAGCCAGCGTCCGCTAATGCCACATCAGCCAAGCCAGCGTCTGCTCACGCCACATCAGCCAAGCCCGCGCCTGCTAACGCCACATCAGCCGAGCCAGCGTCTGCTAACGCCACATCAGCCGAGCCAGCGTCTGCTAACGCCACATCAGCCGAGCCAGCGTCTGCTAACGCCACATCAGCCAAACCAGCGTCTGCTAACGCCACGACAACCAAACCATCGCCTGTTAACGTCATGTCTGCTTCTCTTGAACCTGCACCAGCTGCCGTCCCTGCCAAGTCAAGTCACGTCTCAGTCGCTGTTCCTGCCAAGACAAGTCACGTCACAGTCACTGTTCCTGCCAGGACAAGTCACGTCACAGCTGCTGCTCCCGTCAAGTCAAGTAAAGTTACAGCTGCGGTTCCTGTCAAGTCAGGTCAAGATACAGCTGCTGTTCCTGTCAGGTCAAGTCATGTCGCAGCAGTCGTTCCTTCAGAGCCAAGTCAAGCAGCACTTCCTGAGTCTTGCCAAGGATCCACCACACTCCCCGAATCAAGTCAAGCAGCACTCCCTGAGTCAGGCCAGGACAGAGTTTCACTCCCTCAGTCAAGTCAAGACGTCTCAACACTTCCTGTATCCAAGCAAGTTACAACAGCACTTGCAGAGTCACTCAAAGACACTACAACACCTCCCAAATCAAGTCAAGTCACAGCTGTTCCCGTCACACCAAATAAAGTCACTGCTGCTCCTGTCATGACGAGTCAGGTCACAGCTGCTCCTCCAAGGCCAAGTCACGCCTTCCCCGAGAGTTCAGAGCCAACGCTCCCAAGCCATGCAGAGCCAACGCTCCCAAATCATGCAGAGCCAACGCTCCCAAGTCACGCAGAGCCAACGCTCCCAAGCCTCACGCCCACTGACCCGGAGGGCATTCCTCTGCCAACTACATTACCTGTTATGGCAATCGCCATTTTGAGTGTGTGGGCTGTACACTGCGCCCCAGTGGCCTCTTCTGCCCATGAGTCTGTCCACAAGTTTGCTCTGGAGGCTTCATCTGCACGCATGTCCGCTGCGCCTATACCTCTTTCGGAGGTGGCGTGCATAGCGGAACTTCACGCTCTGCCCACTCCGCCAAGGCCTCACGCTCTGCCCGCTCCGCCAAGGCTTCACGCTCTGCCCGCACCGCCAAGGCTTCACGCTCTGCCCGCACCGCCAAGGCTTCACGCTCTGCCTGCACCGCCTATGCTCCCTGCTCTGCCAGCATCACCAGGGTTCCCTGCTCTACCTGCTCCGCCAAGGTTCCCGGCTCTGCCTGTGCCGCCAAGATTCCCTGCTCTGCCCGCTCCGCCTAGATTCCCTGTTCTGCCTGTTCCACCTAGACTCCTTGCTCTGCCTGCTCCGCCAAGATGCCATGCTCTGCCTGCACCGCCTAGGCTCCTTGTCGTCTCTGACACGACCACGACAGCCGTTCCTGAAGTTCCTGTCTGCCCAGTCACGGCCATGGAGGCAGCGTACTCCTACGAACTCTCTACCTCTCTCCTTGCTCTGTCTGCCTCCTCTGTCTCTGCTCTTCCCAGGTCCCAGTCCATGATGCGGCCGCCTGTTCCGCCCTGGAGGGCTCCTGCGCCTCCTGTTCCGCCCTGGAGGGCTCCTGTGCCTCCTGTTCCGCCCTGGAGGGCTCCTGCGCCCCCTGTTCCGCCCTGGAGGGCTCCTGCGCCCCCTGTTCTGCCCTGGAGGGCTTCTGCGCCTCCTGCTCCGCCCTGGAGGGTTCCTGCGCCTCCTGCTCCGCCCTGGAGGGTTCCTGCGCCTCCTGCATCGCCCTGGAGGGTTCCTGCGCCTCCTGCTCCGCCCTGGAGGGTTGCTCCGCCTCCTGCTCTGCCCTGGAGGGTTCCTGCGCCTCCTGCTCCACCCCGGAGGGCCGCTCCGCCTCAGAGGACTGCTCTGCCTCCAGCTCTGCCCTGGAGGGCTCCTGAATCTGCTGCTCTGCTCTGGAGGGCATTTGCCCACCCTGTTCTGCCTCAGTCTCCTGGCCCCCCCACCGCTCCCCTGGACTGTTTCTTCCTGTTGTTTTTTGGAGCGTCTGGAAGCCGCTCCTTGGGGGGGGGCTATGTCACACCAGGCCAGCAGAGGGAGCTCTTACCCACACTGACTGTTGCTGCTCCCTCTGCTGCCTCTATGGTAGCTTCCTGTTTGTCTGCCATAAAGGCCAGCTCAGCACACTCTCTAACTGCGAAGTATTGTTTTGCTCCAGCGGACTCTACCAAGCGTTTTCCCTTGCTCCCAGGTTTCCTAGTCTCCTTGTTGTTTTCCCTAGCCATAGTTCTGTTTTGTTTTCCCAGTCTTAGCCATAGTTTTCTAGTTTCTTGTTTTCATTTCATTGTTTCCTTTGGACTGCCCACCTGGTTTTGACCCACGCCTGTCTTGTTGGATTACGCTCCTGGATTATCTCTGCTGTTGTTGTTCGCTGGTGATTGACCCTGTCTGTTTTGACCTCGTCTACTATCGTCACAATAAAGCCTTGCATTTGGATCCCCACTCTCAGTCGTCCCGCTTGTAACAGTTGTAGTGGTGTCCCATTTCTTAGGGGAAATATTTTAGCCCTTCCCCTTTACACTTTGTTTCAAGGGACAAGGGGAAGGGGCGAGGGGTAGGCGAAGGGGTAGAAAATAGAATTGGGATTGGGCCTAATTATATTTAATTTGATCCCGCCCACGAGCTAAGATCCATTGATATTCAAATTAGCCGTGTGCTTCAAGCGCGGCAATGACCAGAGTATCTGTATGCGAGGAAACTCCCACATCACCGCAAACAAAGAAACATGACTTTTCATGTTCATCTTGGTTACAGTTCGTTTCTGAAAGAAGACGTGCTGTGAGGAATAAGACTTATATTTACCTCGATCAGAAGAAGGATGCGATGCGCCGCAAACCCAGCAGGAGGAGACATTTACATGAGTAAGTCTTTTATTTGCCTTCTTGCTTTCGCTGTGATTTACTTTGACAAAACGTGTACACATTTTACTAGTTAGACTTATTCCAAACTATAATTCCTGACTATATCAAATGAAACATTATGAAATACGTTTGGTTGCATTGCATCTCTCACGATGCCAGGATATTTTTGATGTTCTAAAAAAACGATGTGTTTATGACTGTAAGATGCATTTATGACGATATGTTTATGACTGTAGGATCATATTTATTTTATTGTATAACAGTAGGGTGTAAAAGTAATATGCGTGCTTACACTGAATGTATGTTTACATCACGTTTATTAGTAATATAGTGCTAAACAATAATTATTAGTTTCTCAGATATGTCCTTTTTTTACATTAGTACAAATGCTAGAGTTGATGACTATATGCTCTACTATTCATTCTCTTTAAAAGGGAAGTGTGTCCAAACCGTTGCCTGGTAGTGTGTGTGTGTGTGTGTGTGTGTGTGTGTGTGTGTGTGTGTGTGTGTGTGTGTGTGTGTGTGTGTACCTGGTATTCATCACGTTGTGGGGACCAAATGTCCCCACAAGGATAGGAATACCAGTAGATTTTGACCTTGTGGGGACATTTCTCAGGTCCCCATGAGGAAACAGGCTTATAAATCATGCACAATGAGTTTTTTTGATGAAGTAAAAGTGTGCACAATCTCCTGTGAGGGCTAGGTTTAGGTGTAGGGTAGGTGTAGGGCGATAGAAAGTACGGTTTGTACAGTATAAAAACCATTACGCCTATGGAATGTCCCCATAAAACATGTAAACCCAACATGTGTGTGTGTGTGTGTGTGTGTGTGTGTGTGTGTGTGTATGTGTGTGTGTGTGTGTTCCGCCCTTCGGCGTTTAGTTCGTTTCCTAGTCGGACCCGTTTTAGTGACTGACCTAGTGTTCGAGCCGAGCAACAGCGCTGAAATCACCCACGAGTCTGCGTCATTATAGAGTTAGGTCAAATCTTTGTCTGTAAGTAATTTTTCGTCAGAATTGTGGTTTCTGTATGATGTGTATGTTTACATTAAGTAATGTGTGTTATTACGTTCGTGACTCTTATTAGTTTCATCGCATATGCTCTAGATTGAAGTCTTTTGTTTTCCGACGCACTGATTTATTTGCTCAGCAACGAGCCTCGGCGCTTCGCCTCAGATTAATTAGTTGATTTATTTACATCTGTTCATTCATATAGATTATACATGTAACAGTCTAGCAGATAGTTTGGTGTTACTGAGGATGTTTGTTTAATTTCTATGCAATAAGAACATCTGTAGTTTATTGTGTAAAAAAGACAACAGACATTACACTTTTGTAATGTTTATTTTCTGTTTACTCTTTCAGGTCTTACAGACTTAAATGAGGAAAAAACTTGAGAAATAAAACTGAGAGAAAAAAAAAAAAGGAAACAAAAGATAAGACATCAATCCTCAACAAGACTTCTGGAGTTTCTCTTCATTGCTGTTAACTATTAGCCTGGCAAGCCAGACCCACATAAATGTAGGGTCTGGGCACTCTCCATAGACAGGGCTCAACCGGAGGGGTGGGATAAACGGTTGTCTTTCAAACTCCTCGCCACGCAATAGGATAGCGCTACAACCAATCAGAGCAATGAAGAAGGTGACCTAGTCAGAGCGACGGAAAAGAGAGTTCCTTGTGTGTTGTGGAAAAGTTTGATGAAGAGATGTGATAATCACAACAGTGATAATGGAGCTCAACGACTTTTGCCGTTTTTGCAAAAGGAACCTGAGAATTGCGGGCGTGCTTTCAAATTCATCAAGCATCTATGAAAAACTGAAGAAACCTCAAAGTATTGCCGAGAGACTACTGCATGTTGGAGTGGCGGTAGTCGATACACCGGCAAAGTCGAAAAGAGTTTGTAAGTCGTGTGTCATCTTTTTATCGAGACTGGAACGTGACTTACCGGTGTACTGGAGATGGGTGGAGGATGAAAAGAACGAGGAAGCCTCCGCAGTAACGTTAGAAGGTCGTTCAGATAAACGAGACCGTGAGCCTACTCCATCGAAGACACCCAGGACCTTGAAAAAGTTCCGCCATAGCCCTGTAAGTCCTGGAAGAACTAATATTCGACGCAGCATCACCGAGGTATGTTAGTTGTATTGTTACATAATGTTTAACATACAGTGATGGTGTAGAACATCCTGGTTTTCATTACAGGCATGTTTACCACTATGCTACGTAGTTACTCCGGGAGCAACATCAGTTGATGACATGGTTTACTTGCACTAGCCCTGTTTTCATACGCTCTATACAAAGCTTTTGATGTCCTTGTGTGTATCATATGTATCTATGAAGGGCTTTGATTTTAGCAATTGTTGGTCATGCCATGTGTTGCTGACTGAAATAACTTGTGAACTTTGTGGCTATTCGATGTAAAGATTGCTTGATATTTCGATCTTGACTGTAAAAGTAATAAATAATGGCATGCTGCAAAACCGCCACACTTTGTAGACCTATTAACAAACTTGTCAACACAGTTGTCAATGTACCTGTCGATTGTGTTACTCTACATTGTGGATTATTACCAGAATACATAATTTTAACATTACAACTTCTTTGGCTTCTTTCAGGTCCTCACCAAACAAAAGGTGTGCAAGGCTGAGGATGTTTTGATCGTGAAACACATAAACAACAAAAAATGGAAAGCGGCGGCCAAATTAATCATGGAACATGAGGACCTTTTACAGGAAGTGAAAGACATCATCCTTAAATTCATTGCAAGTGAATGCAAAACACTCTGCGACCCCAGCCAGAATTTCATGTTGTGGAGGTCTTCAGCAGAAGATTTGAGTTCTTTCTCATTGACCAGCCTTGAGTCAGACCTTGAGCGTCTCTCACCACTCCTCTTGTCTGTGTTTTCAACAATCACAAACAACTCACGTCCAGTCACCTGTGCTGCTGCTGCGATTGCGTTGAGAGGTAGACAACCCCGTCTCTCAGCTTTTTCTCACTACATAAACTGCATTCTTCAATATGGGGGTGCGAAGAAGGCAGTGTTTGAAAGGCTCAGCAAATTTGGCATTTCAACGGTGCTCAAAAATGCTATTGGAAAGCAGAAGGAGTTGTCGAACAAGTATGGATCTGGCCTTTGGATATTAAAGAGGCAAAATGAAGAATTCCTAGCTCTGGAAGCTGGATGTCAGTCTGTCAATCAAGGACAGGAAGAAACCTCCATAGACCCCAGAAATGAGTCTGAGCTGTTACTCAGTGATGTTTTCCGAAGCATGGAAGATCTCCAATTACCAGGTGAGAAGTACTGTAACACACACACTCACACTTACAATCAAACACACTCAGAGATAATTTCATCTACATGACATGTATGGGGTTATGTTGTCTTATGTCTATGTGTCTTTAATGTATGACAACAGAGGAGGTGACTGAAAGCAGTGTCGTGGACCAGGCTACACCAGATGAAGAGGTCAGGATCACATCAGAGGTAGTTGAAAGCAGTGCCGTGGACCAGGCTTCTGGACATGACGATGTAAGGATCACATCCCAGTCATTGACAGAGAGATGGCCAACTCCACCACATACATATTCCATAATCTTTGACAATTTGGATTTCTACATGCACGCACACCACCAGTCCACCCTACGCAGCAACCGTTCAATACACTGGATAAATCACATCGCAGTCCAAGACCGGATCCCAACATATCATCTGGCTAATGACAAACCACTTGGAAATCTTCTGCACTATGACCTGAATTTGTCACTCCCTGGAGAGGGTGAACAAATGCAAATGCGAAGGGAATACATTGTCCTTACCAGCAGAATCCTGACACGTTATCTCTCTGTATTCAAGTCATTCTCCAATGTGGTCTTGCGTCACATACCACATCAGTATTCAGCAGAAATGGCACAGCGTTCGACTGATGTAAGAAATTACAATAATATGCTATTAATGCCTGTCCTGACAAATGTCAGTGTAGTTCAATGTTTTGTGACTTTTTTCCATTTACAGTACCCATTAGGACTGCTTTTCAAAGATGAAAATAAATCCGCAGACTTGGCAGAAGTACTTCAACACTTTCAGAACACGTAAGACGAAAGTAGGGTCAGACACTTTCTTTCCGGTCTAATCACTGTGAGCAGTGATTATAAAAACAAGTGCCTCTGTCTTCATTGTAGGTATGTACCAAAAGGACCTGATGGACTTTCAACAATTTTGGTCGGAGGTGACAGGCTCTCTGAAGCGAACAGCAGAAATCTACAGTGGGCCTATGCTGATGGTGTCAACACAGAGGAGAGGTTTGAGGGCATGGAGTTCATGTTTGAGGACTGGCATGCCATTAGGACGCTACTCGGAGTAAGTAATATATCACAATGTAACATGACACAAGTTTGCTTTAACTGTTTAGTTCATTATTTCCTTTTAGACAGTTGTCATAGTTGAACAGTGTTATGCTGTAGTGTACCTTGCTGCTTTGCAGGCTGCCTTATTCATTGGTTTGGTTTTATTTAACTTAGATCCACTTTAAAGTTTTCTTCAGCGAGAAATCTGCAAAGGACCATGGGACACTGTGCGCCAACATGACAAAGTTGAGGTACAGCTGCTGCATTAACACTATAAATAACTGATTTTGTTTTTTGCTGTGATTGACTACTTTTTTGAGCCTAATATGAAAATGTCTAAATTGTTGACAATGTTCTCTGTAGCTTTGCTGATACAAAAACTCCAGTCACCCTGTACATACTTCCAGATACACCATGAATTTAAGTTCTTTGTGGTGGGATGGGATGGGAAAGGCCATCATGAACTGCCTTTACCTGGGGAGTCTTTCGATGAATTTACCAGTATGGTATGGCTTTACAAGGTTTCCTTTTTTTTTCACTAACTTTCCCAAAAAGTGATGTTTGTGTGTTTGAAACATGAAAGGTGGGGTGAGAGATGACTAAAACGTGTGTGTGTCTGTGTGTGCATGTTGCGTGCGTGTGTATGTGCCCCCCCCCCCTTCCTGGTTTGTGTGTTTGAAACATGAAAGGTGAGGTGAGAGATGACTAAAACATTTATGTGTGTGTGCATGTATTTCAAAAAGAGAGTGATTGTGATGCATAGAAAACTGTGTACCAACTATTATGTGTACTAACATATGTATGTGTCACAGGTGCAGCAATGCGAAACAGGGGCCCCACGGTGCCTACAACGCATACAAACATTTTTCCATCACAGACACAACTGCGTTGCTTCTGACAGCTGCCATGGAGCACTTTGGGCTGCAGGATGTAGCAGGTAAACAGGGTGTTATGAAATGGGACAACAATGCTTTCAAAATAAACTGAGTGTGGGATGATTAATTTGACTGATTTGATTTTTGTGTTATCTTCCATGTCACTTAGAAATCCCAGAATCGTTTGTTCCAGAGGAAATTGCATCTGGATCAACAGACATAAGGCGAACATGGTTGCATGCCAAATCTGCTGAGGTGGTAGACAACTGCATCATGCTTGGGGATGTGATGGAGGCCATGACTGGTCTCTGTGAAGCTTCTGTGACATCTACTACTGTGACATCTACTAAGACAAAGCAGTACCCTTGTCGAGCGCAGGGGTGTCATCAGGTATACGCATATATCAAAGCCAGAGACAACCACGAGCTTAAAAAGCACAACTTGGATGTTTCTTCGGAAAAGTTGTGTGGGAACACGCCACCGACCAACAGAGACCACAAACAAGAACATACTGTGGCAAGGCTAATATTTAACTTTTTGATTTTGGACATGCTTGATGCGGTGAAAGAGGGTGATGGTGAAAGACTCATGAGGCTGTACAAAGTTGCCATGCTGTATTACAAAGTATATGGACACAGTCACTATGCTTACAGTACTTTACTCATGACAGTGCAGGTGAATGTGTGTCTGACTCCTCGGATGTCGCACAGTGTCATCTGGAACAGATTTTGGAGTAGCAGGGGAGGGAATGGGGGCAACATCCCCCTAGACCTGCATTTGGAACACTTGAACAATTTCCTTAAGTCTTTTCTTAAGAATCTGGGTCCAAACCTGTCTGAGAAATCAGCACGCCGGGTCAGCCAGTCCATTGGTATTTTGAAAGAAATGATGGACAAGGTGGACAGCGAATTGGGTGTCAACAGGCCAACAGGCACCTATCGTGCCGAGCAGCAGACACAGGATGTTTTGACTCTGATAGATGTTTTCAGGGAGGGTCAACTGTTTACAAAAATTCCTGGCAGGGAATTTCAAGCCTACTCTAAGTTTGACAAAAATCTACTGCACAAAATCAAATACAAAGAAATGTGGCAGTGGATGAGGCTCAAACTGAAAGAGTGGAAAAAACTGAAAAAGTAAATCACACACGTGTGGTTTTGTATCTTGTCTATAGACCCTTTGTAAATAGTCTGTACATTGTTAAATCTGTTGTAATGGATGGGAAAGTTACATATGCACATGTGAAACACATTGTATAAACAACATTTTAAGGTTGTTATTTTAGTTTTCACCCTTGTTTATGTTGGATGTGTAATAAAAATTATGAAAGGAGTTTTATTTGTATTTGATTGATTCCAATGCAAAATGGTAGAAAAGTTACAAAGTTGACAATGAGAACATGGTTAACCAACGCTTTGCTCAGGCATCCTTCATCTGGTATTCTTTCTTTTGTCCTGTCTGGGAGAACTCAGTCTTTGTTGGAGAAATGATTGATTTCTTTCAGATGGAAATATAAAAAACACTGAGAAGAATTGCAAATATATCAAATTCCAAATTTATTTACATGCAGTCATGTGACAAGTTTGGGGAGCATTCAGGCAGTACTTTCAAAAAACAGGTCGGTAGTCATATACAACTATATACAAATGTTAACATATTGCTTTTAGGCATCAGTCTGAACTCCTCAGAAGTGAAAACCCAGATTCTATGCTGCTACATAGTGATGGGGTGTCTGACTCAGAGCCATCATCAAAGTAACCTGTGTAATCTTGGTCAGGCACCACAATGTCCTCCACAGGCAGATCAACTTCAGTGTATTCAAAATCTCCAAAGACATCAAAAAATACCCCTAGAATTTTCTGTCCGTGTCTTTTACTAAACACGGGTAAGTTGTCCATTATGAAAGTAAGATCAAATATTTCTGCACTTCGCTCAAGAACACAGTCGATCAGCTCATTACTAAAACCAGTGCAACATGTGCTGTTAGTGTACAGATGTGTGTTCTGGACTAAGCTGAGCTTGTACCTATACAAAACATCTCTAATCAACTCTTTTTGATCCTCTGTAATTTCCCTGCTTTTCCCTGTGGTATGAATGTCGTGTTGAGACAGTTCATATTCGGGTATTGCCACATCACAACCTGCAGAGCTGCACGAACAAACTGAGTGGCAGTATGAGCAACACAAATGTCCTGGTAGAACACTTTCAGTGTGGTGCTCAAAGTGTGAGTATAACAGCTTCCTAAGGCAGCTAGTGGTGCCCTCTTTCAACAGTGTTTTCACACCCTTATCCATGTTTGTGTGCTGCTTTAATGTGTAAATAATGGCATGTGATGGAGACCCATCTCGCCCAGCCCTGCCAACCTCCTGTACAATGGCCTCCACATCCTCAGGTGAGCCATACATTATGACATGGGATATGTTTGGAAAATTCAGTCCCATTCCAAGAGCCGTGGTGGCTACAACCACTCTGCATGCACCATCACCACCTAATGAAGCGAGTACTCTACTCTTGTGATGGGCAAGTGTTTGGCTATGAAACATACCAATAAGCATGTTTCCTACCCTGTGTTCTGGATCCCCATCAACCCAGCAGTCCTCACCAAGTTTGTCTTTCAAGTGACAGAACACCTTTCCGCAAGTCGTCAGTGTACGACAGTAGATTATTACTGGCGACATTCTCGGCCCGTTCTCTTTGAGTTTCCTCACAACCCAGTTCAGACAGTCCATATTATCTGAGGACACTGTAGTCAGCCCAAGCCTAATATTTTTTCTGTTTGGGCTTATGGTGACCTGAGTGGCATTCTCCAAATACAGCTGTCTTTTGACAACTGCTCTGGAATCCAGGTCCGCTGTTGCGGTCAAAGCCAGAATAGGTGTACCTGGAGGATAAAGACAAGTGCATTAACACCTATAATACGTTTTAATTATAGATTTCTGTAAGACTTCAGTAACGTAACAAAACTGATTTTTAGTTAATGATAGTCAATAGAAAGTCATTGTACTTGTTGTATCAACCCTAGTCATTGTCAGTAAAAATTTTTATTAATTTCAGCACAGTGCCTTGTGTTTATCAGAAAAAGGCAGGTAAACAAGCTGGAGGCTTTATAGAGCAGAGGGGTGATACTGATAACCAGTAAGTCTTCAGTGGCTATTGCACCAACCACATATAAGGCTTCACATATAAGCCTTAATATTCTTTTCTATACTGGGCTGAAGACAGTATCATGGGCATGGGTCTCACAACTTCCATACTCACCCTCTTTTACGATGGATCGCAGTTCTCCCAGCCTGGCAAAACTCTCTCTGAAGGCCTTCTGTCCTCTAGCAGCCTTTCCCCTGGTAGACATATGCATATCAGCATACATTTAATGTAATTTATAATCAATGTCACAGCATCAATGAATACAGAATTCATTAGTTACTTGTTTTGTGATGTCACTGCTGCAATACTGATAATATTTGTGACCCTGGACCACAAAACCAGTCTTAAGTCGCTGGGGTATATTTGTAGTAATAGCCAAAAATACATTGTATGGGTCAAAATTCTAGATTTTTCTTTTATGCCAAAAATCATTAGGATATTAAGTACAGATCATGTTCCATGAAGATTTTTTTGTAAAATTCCTACTATAAATATATCAAAATGTAATTTTTGATTAGTAATATGCATTGTTAAAAACTTAATTTGGAGAACTTTAAAGGTGATTTTCTCAGTATTTTGATTTTTTTGCACCCTCAGATTCCAGATTTTCAAATAGATGTATCTCGGCCAGATATTGTCCTATCCTAACAAACCATATATCAATAGAAAGCTTATTTATTGAGCTTTCATATGTTGTATACATCTCAGTTTTGTAAAATTTAACCTTATGACTGGTTTTGTGGTCCAGGGTCACATTTATACCGGAGCAGTTTGTTGTAACGTAGGCTACCCCCGAACATGTTGTTGTGAATAATCTACTTTATCGCTAAACGTACTTACCATTTGTACGTGAGATGAACCTCATCCACCACAATTCCCAAAACGTTGTCTTGGTAAACCTTGGTTCCCAACATATCTCGCCATTCCTTGTGTAGAAGCCAGGATTCAGGACCCCCGTATACCAACTGGCACCGGCCGTTTCGAATGTCCTCCTGGTCGCCTTTGCCAAGTTGCATGGCCTTAAGTCCAAGTTGTGTAGCGTCTTTTAACTGGTCTTCCATAAGCGCTATCAGCGGTGAAACAACAATGACAAGCGGGTTGTGGCAGAGTCCCATGCGTTTTCCCACCAGCGGAGCTAGCTGGTATATCAAACTTTTGCCGTATCCGGTTGGCAAAACTCCAAATACATCCTTCTTTTGTAAGAACGACCTCAGTGCAGTTTCTTGTTCTTTTCTCAAAGAAAAGCTTAACTTCAAGTCTTTCAGAGTGGCGACCAAAGCCGATTCAAAAGAAAGTTGTTCGCTAGCAGCTGCCATCGCTCTATCTCTCACGGAACTCATGGTCGCAGGTCAGTCGTCATCATGTTAAGCCCGCCCACCGACTCGTGATTGGCCCGGTACATCTTGGATTTTTCGGAATTTTAAGTGAATTGAGAGTAACTAGACTGACCTTAGAAGCAAATGTAATTTGCTGCCGCTAGGGGCACGTCTAGATTCTAGGCTAGTTAACTATCTGTCTAGCCGTACAAATCAGACGACGTACATGCGAGGGCAGAATAGTAAGAAGACAGTAATACACCAAGTTCAACACGAAGCAGTTCAACACTCAACACTGATTCAGCGTTGCTGACCCATCGTCATCCAAGCAACTAGGATGGATGAACGGAGTAACAACGAAGAAATGTATCAGTCCTTGGTGACTAGATCCATCGCCCAATCAAGTAGAAAATCATCAACAACAAGCTCTGCTGCACTCAGAGCTCGAGCCAGAGCCGAAGCTGCCCGCATGCAGGTTTCATTCGATCAGAAAGAAGCAGAGATGATGGTCGAAGAAGCAACATTAAAAGCAAAAATGCACATTCTAAAGATAGAAAAGGAGGCAGCTACAGCCACCGCAGAAGAAGCAGTGTTTGTGGCTGCTGTGGAAAATGCAGATATAGATTCTCATCATGACATTGACTTACCACTCTCGCCATCCAATGCTGCACAACGGACAAGTGAGTATGTTTTGCAACACAGCAGTAGTTCATCAGAACCCATACCTATGCACACATCTTCACAACCTGTAGTAGAGACAGTCAAACAAGAAATGAGTAACCTCAGAATTGACAATGAAGATACTCACCTACAAATAGCTCCTACAAATGTGAAATCTCAACCATCAGTGAGCACCATACAACATACTCCTGGAAACGTCCCTCCTGTGCAAACACAGATAAAGAGACATTTCAATCCACATGTAGATGCAACTTACGTGAGACAGCCTGCACAGCAAGAGAAGAGTAAGACCTCTTGATTAAATGGCTCGGGCCAGCGTCTAAGGAACAAGCAAGAAGAATCCGAGCCATACACAGCCACAACTCAGCTGCAGGGCTTAGCATGGTTTGGCAAAGACTAGAAGAGACCTATGGAACCCCAGAGGCAGTTGAACATGCACTCCTGCAGAGGATCGAGGAATTCCCCAGAATCTCAAACAGAGACAATGTGAGATTAAGAGAGCTTGGAGACCTTTTGCTTGAACTCGAATATGTGAAAGAAGGAGGATACCTCTCTGGACTAGCATATCTCGATACATCACGCGGAGTGAACCCCATATTAGAAAAGCTCCCATTTAGTCTTCAAGAAAAGTGGATTTCCCAAGGGTCAAAGTATAAAGAATGCAACCATGTCCCCTATCCACCTTTCACCTTCTTTTCACAGTTTATTCGTTCTGAAGCTAAAACCAGAAACGACCCTAGCTTTATGATATCTCAAGCTCACTACTCAGGTCCAACCAAAACAGAGAGACCCACAAGATATAACAACAAAGTACCAGTGTCTGTGAGGAAGACTGACGTGTTTTCTGAAGCTAAAGCAGCTCCTACAGGCTCTGTTGAAAAAGGAGCTATAGATCCAGACCGACTATGCCCCTTGCATAACAAACCTCACGCACTCAGAAAATGCCGTACCTTCCGCAGCAAGCCAGTGGAGGAGCGTAAAACCTACCTCAGGGAGAAGAACATCTGCTTCAGGTGCTGTGGTTCGACCAAACATAGAGCAAAAGACTGTGATAAAGAAATAGTATGCAGGGAATGTGGCAGCAAGACTCACACATCAGCTTTACTTCCTGGTCCAGCACCCTGGTTCTCAGAAGTTACAGCAGATCAAGGCGAGGAGGAGGAGACCCACGAGACTCCTCCTGGAACTCTCCCTGCAGTAACATCAAAATGTACAGAGGTTTGTGGGGGAAACACCAATGCCAAATCCTGCTGCAAAATATGTTTGGTTAAAGTCTACCCTGAAGATCATCCAGGAAAGGTAATTCAGACATATGTAGTGTTAGACGACCAGAGCAATCGTTCACTTGCTCGCCCTGAGTTCTTCAACCACTTTGGCCTCTATGAAAAAGCGTCTCCCTATACATTAAAGACTTGCTCTGGTGTTATGGAAACCTCAGGGAGGAGAGCAACAAACTTTGTGGTGGAATCCTATGATGGAAAGATCAAGATCAAGCTTCCAACTCTTGAGTGAGAAATGATTCCAGACGACCGAGCCGAAATCCCCACACCCGAAATTGCTCGCTATTTCCCCCATCTGAGACATGTAGCAGATAAGATACCACCACTCAATGAAAATGCTCAGATCCTTATCCTGCTAGGAAGAGACATTTTGAGAGTGCATAAAGTGAGGCAGCAGTATAACGGAGACCATGAAGACCCCTACGCTCAACGTCTTGATCTCGGGTGGGTTATCGTAGGAGATGTATGTCTAGACCGGGCTCACAAACCACCCAGTGTCAGAGTGTACAAGACACACACTCTGCCTAATGGACGGACATCCATGTTAAGTCCCTGTCCTAACAAAATTCAAGTGAAAGAGACACTTAACCGAAAAAACACTCACCAACCAAGAAGTCTGGACTGCGCATTCCAAGGTGAGGAGACAGAAAAAATGGAGCCACAGTCTTCGACAGCCACCCTGATGATGAAAAAGTAGCTCTGTCAGTAAATGATCAAACATTCCTGGACATCATGGACAAAGAGGTTTATGTGGATCAGGCAAACAGCTGGGTAACACCGCTGCCATTCTGCAAACCTCGTCGTCGTCTTCCAAACAACAGAGAGATGGCTCTGCGACGACTCGTATCTCTCAGACGAACTCTAGACAGACGCACAGACATGAAAGAACACTTTCTGGAGTTCATGAGAAAGGTATTTGATAATGACCACGCAGAACTAGCACCTGAACTCGAGGAACATCAAGAAAGGTGGTACTTGCCTCTGTTCGGGGTCTATCATCCTCAAAAACCAAATCAAATTAGAGTTCCCAGATAGCAAAATTCATGTGGCCCAGATCCGGCCCACACCAGACGCTTAAATCCGGCCCACATACCGCATGGAATGATGGCACTTGGGCGCTCCACTCCTGTTTGCCAGATCTGAGCCACAAAAAAGCCATAGCAATACCACATATCAGCCAGAATTCAACCAAATGAACCAGAACTGACCCTATTTTGGGCCACAGTTTGCTTTTATTCTGGCCCAGATCCGGCCCACACCAGACGCTTACATCTGGCCCACTTACCGCATGGAATGATGGCACTTGGGCGGTCCACTCCTGTTTGCCAGATCTGAGCCACAAAAAAGCCATAGCAATACCACATATCAGCCAGAATTCAACCAAATGAACCAGAACTGACCCTATTTTGGGCCACAGTTTGCTTTTATTCTGGCCCAGATCCGGCCCACACCAGACGCTTACATCCGGCCCACATACCGCATGGAATGATGGCACTTGGGCGGTCCACTCCTGTTTGCCAAATCTGAGCCACATAAAAGCCATAGCAATACCACATATCAGCCAGAATTCAACCAAATAAACCAGAACTGACCCTATTCTGGGCCACAGTTTGCTTTTATTCTGGCCCAGATTCAGCCAAACCTGACACTTACATCCAGCCCACATACAACATGGAATGATAGCCATGAAATTACAGATATACCAGAAATTACCCTATTGTGAACCACTGTTGATTGTTATTCCTACCCTGAACTTTCTCACATCCATATTGTTTAAACTGCCCACTTGCCGAATGAAATTGTGTAAAAGTGTACTGTATTTGCTAGATGTGGTTCACAAGGTTATTTCATATCTACAGGTCAGATAAGATTTTATATAAAAAAACTATAACTTTACCCTAAATAGACCACATAATATATTTTACTCAATGACAATGGCAAGTAAATCATGTATCAACAAAATAACAATAACTTATTAAAATAAAGACAAAATAACTTTGTAAGAAACACTTTATGAAAAATAAATCATTTATCAACAATATTTTAACATTTAGTAAAGAGAAACGAAAAAAAAAAATCCTTATGTTTAAAAAAGGTAGGAAGAAAACATTCCTGAAATAATTAAATCATGAATACAAAACACCTTTACAAAAAACACTGTAGAAAAAATGTGAAAAAAGTGAATCAGTTATGTTTTGAATACAACAGAAAACATTCCTAAAATTATTGCTTTAGTATTATTATCAATGATCTGTTTACATTTTTGCAAAATATTCAAAAACAAAACTAAAAAATATACAGTCACAAAATAGCTTAATTAGAAACACTTTACAAAATAATATAGAACAATATGTTTTTATAAGATAAAACAAACTCTTAAAGAATTAGTTCACTTTCAGAACAACAATGTACAGATAATATACTCACCCCCTTTTCATCCTTGTCATCCTTTCCTCAGTCGTAAAGAAATTGTTTTTTGAGGTAGTGTTGCTTTCGGCAACGAAAATTATGACTAAATATCGTCGTCAACCAACCTTTATCACGTGACGAAAACGAGACGAAACGAAAATGCTGGTCATGTGACGATGACAAAAATGTATAATGAAATATTTTTGACGAATAAAAATGAGACAATGTTGTTTACAAAATAAAAACTATGCTAAAATGTCTCTTTATTTTCATTGACGAAAACGAGACGAAACGTTATAATGTAGATTGATGTGCGCATGCCCAGTAGCCAGAGCTGTATCTCTTCTAGCCTAAACCGCAGGCGACGTCACTCCCTCAAGCCCCACTCGCTGAATTATCTAGAAGACGCCTACAAACAAAATTAAGTCTGACACAGAGAAAGGGACCAATGGTCAGCCACATAGCCGGCCGGCCATACATCTTTGGGGGAAAAAAGAAGAAAGAACACACTTTTTTTCTACTTTTTAGTAGTGATGGGAAAAATAAGCTTTTCGAAGCACCGAAGCGTTCCCCTCAACTGTATTGTAAAAAGTTTAATTACTCGAAGCTTTTCAACACGTTGTACACTAATGACAACTTGTGGTCAAAGGTGAAAAAAGTTTCTTTTGCGTCCCAGATGTCCAAGCGATTTCTGGACAATTTCATAAAATAAATGAATTTGTGCCACGAAAACCATAAGAAATATTTTACTATAAATGAATTAATCTGTAAATAAACTTTAAAAAGTACAAGCATGAGTCGTGTATGCATAGATGAACAAGTAAATTAAGAATATTGTTAAGTTGACTAATATTATTATTCGAAGCTTCTGTGTCGAACGTCACATCACTAATTTTTTGTAAATTGTAGCTTGAGCATTCAAACACCTTGTTTCTCTGTGTTAAATGTATTTTTTTTTTCTGGCATTGTCATATGATGCTATTTTATTTATTTATTTTATTTATTTTATTTCAATTTATGTGTGTGTACTTCTAACATGTTTGGTAGGTAAAATAAATGTTGTAAATTCAAATTAGAGCATCTTCTGCAATGGATGCATTTTTCAGCCTATAAGGTAACAATAATACAATAAGATAACCTTGTTTAAAATGGGTTTGGCTAAAAGAAAACTTTGGTTTTGTCTATACTACTAGGTACTTATACTATATTGACTGGGTTAAATAAAGTTGCATTACTAAAAATAGACTAAATGTTATCAGTTTTCGTCGACTAAAACTAGACTAAAATGCCATCAGTTTTAGTCGACTAAAACTACACGAAAATAGTCATGGGTAATTCTGTTCTCTGACTTTTAGTGGACTAAAACTTGACTTGACTAAAAAGAGTATGAACTTGACTAAAACTAAAAAAAACTAAAATGACAGGTTCACACAAAGACTAGACTAAAACTAAAATCTGCCGCCAAAAACAACACTATTTTGAGGAAAATATTTCATGATTTCTCTCTTTATAATGAATATGGATGGCGCCCTGAAGTTTGAACTTCCGAAATGCAGCTTCAAAAGGCTCTAAACGATCCAAGTCAAGGAAGGGTCTTATCTAGCGAAACGATCGGTTATTTTCTAAACAAATGACAATTTATATACTTTTTAATCTCAAATGCTCGTCTTGTCTCTTCTTTGCTCAGCGCATGCACAGTCTTTGTGATTCGGGTAAATACAGTTAGGGTATGTCGACAAGCTCCCATCTCGTTTTCAACTTCAAAATCGCCTTAGATCGTTGCAAAAGTACCAACACTGTGTTAACTAAGTGAACATACAAAGAAACGCAAACGCCCTTTACAAAAAAGGTAAAAACTGCATTGTAGGACAATTTTGACGTTGAAGACATAAACAAGATGGGAGTTTTTCGACATACCCTAACTGCATTGACCCAGAGTATATTGACTACACATGAGCTGCGCAGAGACGAGACAAGATGAGCATTTGAGGTTAAAAAGTATATAAATTCTCAATTGTTAAGAAAATAACCGTTCATTTCGCTAGATAAGACCCTTCCTCCTTGGCTGGGATTGTTTAGAGCCTTTTGAAGCTGGATTAAAAGTGCATTTAAACTTCATTTTGGAAGTTCAAACTTCGGGGCGCCATCCATATCCATTATAAAGACAGAAATCCTGAAATGTTTTCCTCAGCAAAAAAAAAAAACACAATTACTTTACGACATGAACATCTTGGATGACAAGGGGGTGAGTACATTATCTGTAAATTGTTGTTATGAAAGTGAACTAATCCTTTAACTATTCACAGTACAAAACATGGCAACAGACACTATGTAAACATTTTTAGTGTTCTTCTTGACTGGGCCCAGCAGTGTCATTGTGATCTTGTAGACCTTTAAATAATTAATAAATAAAGTCAATAAAACATGCATGTTCTCTTGTTTTTGCAAGGTCTGACTAATTTATTTAACTAATATTATTTTCTACATTTAGTTTTGAGTTGTGTGCTTTGTTTTCAGAAATGTTATAAAACAGACATTGCAACTGACAGTTTTTCTGGAGAGTCTGTCTACGCTCCTTTCTTTCTCTTCTGCCTCCTTCTTGGTCACTTGCAAGGTGAAGCCATCGTTTTATGTAGCACTCAACCTCTTGATCAGTTGCTGTAAGTCTGTTGTTTCTCACAGTCCCCAAAAATATGAACAATCTGGTGACCCAAGAATCAAGTGGAAAATGTTCTTGTTTTCTGAACATGATTTGCATGGTAAAACTTTAAAGACATTCTGGTAGTGGACGGAGATGCAAGTTTGACACTTGCTTGGAACATCATACTTCAACTATCCTTTCTGATTCCATCCAGGTCTATAAGGTTAACAGAGAATGCCTTGCCTTTTGCTAAAGATGTAAATATCTTCTGTAGCTTCTGAAGGGCATTACTAAATGAATTGATTTATAAACAAAATAACAAAATATATCAAACCTACAAGTATTCAAATGTTTACTGTCCCATACTTGTTTTGGCTCTGTATTTACAAGTGCAGATATTGAAATATGTAATTTTAAGTTATCAAAGGGGAATGATATGAATTAGTTAATATCCACTGTCTATTTTTAGATAAATAACACCCATGAATCTATTTCAGACTAAGATTAAGTTAGATTTAGCACTAAAACATAACTGAGATTATTTAATTAAACTTTTCTAATAGTATTAGTAAACCAACAAGTATACTACTAGTACATTGATACTAGTATACTAATTAAAAAAGTATACTTTACAATTACTTGACCTTTACTTAAGTATACTTATAAAAATGAACTTCAAGAATACTTCTTTTTACGTAATAGTAAATATTGCGATATGTAGCTGTTAAGAGTATTGTTTTAAACGGCACCATAGTATGTAATAGTAATATTCTGGTGGAATTATGAAAAGGTACACATTAAAACATGAAATGGTGAAAGGTAAAAAGATAAACGAGCTGTGGCAGTTCGTCTATTTCAGATTGGGAAGCAATGAGTGTATTTTTAACCGTAATTTCTCTTATTAGAAAAGCTGAGATTGTACTTAATACAAGCATAGCCTACTACCATCTCAAAGCTTTCTGTAATTCTGGCCAAAGGTTTATCATTATTATTATTACTACATCTTTGTTAACAGACATTTAAGCGTCTGTCATCTAACGTTAACTCCTTAATACAAATAAAGCACTGTTTGCCGTCTTCGAGCGTGACTGCGAACATTTTTCACAGCCCCATAAAAGGTTGTGCTAGCAGGTAACGTAACGTTAGGGCGAGGTAATATGAACATATATCATAAGCAGGTAGATTAAAAGTTAGTGTTATGGATAGTTAGCAAATGCATATAGCTAGCAAGCTCCATTCGGCTAATCTATTAGCAAAAACATTTTACTTAAACATTTTACCTGCTAGAGCTTTGTTGCTGAACTTTTAAATATTTCTCCTCAAACAACATATAAACTAACGTGCATACTAGCTACATTTAGCTGAATAACAACAACAATAATATTATTTAGGCAGACATACAAGTTTTTCAAAAGTTTACCTTTGCACAGCTTTCCGCCAACACCATCAGTCCGTTCACCGTGACCGAGACTCTTCGCTTTCCTCAAACCGCCAAAATTCAAATTTAAAGGGCCAGAACTCCCGCCTGAACGCAGGCCACAGCAATACAGCAAGAGAAATGAACTACTGATATTGGCCATATTTATACAAATATGAACTATATTGTCTCTAATGAAGTTAAAGCATTAGCTTTTACAAAACTGTCACTTGTAATGCAGCACAATATATATATATATATATATATATATATATATATATATATATATATTTTTTTTTTTTTTATCAATAATATAAAGATATAATTGTTTCCCTTAATGTATGTTTATGTGCAGCACCACAGCTGTGAACTGAATCAGCCAATCACAATTTCATCAACATTTTATGACATTATTTAGCCAAATATAAGACAAAATGGGAATGTGTGTGTGGAAAAACAATCATGTCTGAAATATAGACTGTGCTATTGCTGGTGCGACCCCCAGAACAATAATTAATCACAGTCTTGCATTTGACCAATAATGAGATATGAATTGTAAAACAAAGTGAAGGGCCTGCACTTCAAAATACAGAGCACCCAAATGACACAGCGTGTTCCATGTGCTATTCCACAATGGCTTGAATTTCAATCTAACCTGGAAATTTTCTGCATCACCGTTTCCTGATTTTCTCACTATGCTTGAACAATAGAGACAAATTATGAATCCTATATAAGACAATTAACCCAAATTTATATTGATTCAACTAATGAATCGAATCAAAAGATTCGGAACTTGATTAACTTGTATCAGAATTAATATATTTAAGCTTCTTAACCATTTGTCCAGCAAAGTGGTTAATTCAGGATACTTTATTAACTCTGTTTGTCTTATAAGTTTATATTATAAGTTTATATTACACTCATTGTCAGGAGCATAAATAAACCAAAATTATTACTTTAGGAAATTAAAGCTAGGTAGAACTTTTGTGAACATAAAATTCAAGACACTTCTTTTAATGAAACAATGATTTATTGAACTACCCTAGGACACAAAACTAAACTACTAAGACACAAACACACACACACACACACATTCACACGCACACTCATACAGTTTCAGAGATGGAAGTTATGGATTTTAAGAGAACCCCAAAGTTCTAGTATTTCTTAACTAGTTCTTAGATCGCAACCTTAGAAAACCACAAAGCAGAGACCTAACTTAAATGATATCGCACCAGATTTCAGCAAGAATGTGAGACCTTGTTTTACTTGCGTTTGTGCCGGGAACGGGGATTCCGTGGGCTCGTCTGAACGAAAGTTCTGGTTGGTTGCTGGTCGATGACGTCTTTGGGGGATCCTTCGAAGTTGAGGATAGGGTTGCTGGAGCCGGTCTTCGGTTGCCTGGTTACGCGGTTTGATGCGCTCGGAGCTCTTCTGCATCAGAGTTGCGAGACTTTGAAGAGTTTGGCAGTCACAAAGTTTCAGTTTGTTCTGTAGAGTTTTGATGGCACAATCGCATGCTTGCTCAAGCGGGCGAGCGCAGGTGAAAAGCACTCAAACCACGGCAGGCGAAAGACCAAAAGCGACGGCGAAAGGCAATGGCGAAAAGCAATGGCACAAGCCAATAGCAAAAAGCCACAAACTATTAGAGTCATGGGTTTTTTAAACAGGCCGCCTGAGCACGCCTCATGGTGCTGTGGTCCAATCGTATATTGCTGCGGGGCGGAGCCACGCCCCCTGGGCTGGACCTTCTGGCGCATAACTTAAGATAATAAAATCTCTGCACGTTCGTTCTTAACCTCAATAAATTGTTGCAATGCATAAAATATACACAATATCAACTTCTCGTTCATTTTGCTGTGTAGCATACATCCAGACCATTCATTACGTATCAAACAAGGCTATATTGCTTGCATGCTAATACATTTGATAACTTCCTTTCCTAAAGGCCTATAATGCATAGATTAAACTTCCAACGATCACATAAAACACATCAAGCATATAAAAGAAAACATGAAAACATAGGATACTGTTTCTCTAGTAGCAATACGAATAAGCTGATTGTTTCTTAAAGATTGTCTCTGCAGTGTACTCAATTGAGACACTGCATTGGAATGTCAGAGGAGAGTGGGACAGGAAGTCCGAAAAACCATGTGAGTCACGCTGGACGCATCATGTGCCTTGCCAGCTTTATTTCAGATGACTGGAGCTTTGTTCCTTAGGTGCTCTAAAACAAAGAGCGCTTTTTTTTCTCTCTGGATGCGTACGTCGCGTTTTGCAAGAATCAGCTAATTCCTGTCAGGAGTTTAACCCGAGGTGACAATTTACCCTTCGTCTTTCACGAATCTGTCAGCACAAACCACCCATTATCCTTCTGATTGGATTAACTTTTAGTGCCGCCGTGTTTCCTGGAGTGATAGCGCGAAGGCAAATGAAGTTTGGGGTACACAAAGTTGAAGAAGGCTTCACTCTTCGCAGAATCTAATGGCAACTGGCCAGGACAAAGGAATCTTTGAAGTGTGATGACTTGTTCGGTATTCGCGCTTTGCGTAGCCGAATTCCTACATCATCCCCCTTTTGGCTGGCGATGTTCCTGGTGTGGACATCGGCAGACACTGGAACAAGAGGCAGAGAGAGAGAACAAGGCACACACAAGACACAAACAACATCTCCATCACTAGCTGAATTCTGGTGTAGGGATTTAGTTATTTGGCCTGTTACGGTTAGAGGCACTTGAAATAACATAGGGCCGCATCGGGAGTTCAACGAGGCGGTGTAGACGTGTGCTCAATCAGGTGTTACGTCAGACAGTGCATGGGATCGTATTCAAGGCGGGCTATCCATTAAGGAGTCTCTTTCTCGTAGCGCATGGGCAATGGGAGTAACTAGGCATTGCGTTTGAGCGTAACTGTTTTGGTACGACTGTGAACAGTTCGTTAAGATTTATGACGTTGCTAAATCGTGATTCAGCTTGGAGTTTGCTCACATGTCGTTTTAAGGCGGCTAGGTTTAGAATGTTAAACAGAGTGCCTACAGCCGCAGCAGCCCCAGCAGGGCGCCCAATAATCATTTGGGACGCCGGTTGTACCCGCCTAATTCAGTCTGGGTTACAATCATTTTCTGTAATTAGCGCAGCATGTGGTTCACATCTGCCTGCGCGCGGGCAAGGACTTCCCGTGTCTGACGGGTGTCGGCCCAAGAGTTTTCGGGGCTGATAGGGTGTAGTGTGTTCTGGAAAACATCATAGGGTCGAATCGGCCATCCACCTTCAGAGGTAGACTTTGCGGTTAGTTATCGATAATCCTGATTACGCAGAGAAACAGGGCGGCGAATCATAACATCTACCTGGAGATAGAAAATAACAACGAGACAGTTAGCCACGAAGATAATGGTTTGGTGGGGTCGCCTATATCGTTAATGTTTCTGGCAATGATTTGCAAATAATTTGGTGTACTGAGTCAATCCCATCTTCAGGGGCCTAGACTTAAAAGAAAGTTAGGTAAGTTTCTGATGAGGGCTAGACGGAAGGGACACATAGAGAAAGGGAGAGAAAGGAAAACACAAAGAAACACAATGACACTGACTGAGGTTAGACAGTAAGGATAAGTGTCACATGTGTGGGACGGCTCCTCTCTGCTGGGCGGAGGTTGGTCCTAGCAGTGCGGCGGAGGACATTGTGTAGGTGATTTGTGTTGTGTTTGGGAGGTTAGCTGTGTGTTTACCGAGAAGGATAGAAATCATGTTAGTGTGAGTCATAGTCAGGAATTGTCGGTCTGTGTCAGTGGGTTTGGTCTTCCCCGTTTTGCTGTCGGTTGGAGTCCCAGTGTCTCTTTATCTGATTTTGGTGAACCCATCAAAGAACTGGCCCGCTGCGCCCTTGCCCGATTTTGGTTTGGTGGGCAACAGGCGAGAGCTTGTGGGATTCCTTTCAGTGGGGTAAGGACTTTCTTTGACAGGCAAGAGGGAGTGTTCCGCCAAGGTTGGCGAAACTGTAATATCACACTTTGTTTCCGACATTGAGTTCCTTGTGCGAAGGAGATGGCTAGCATGGGGCTTTGCACCCAAAAGTTTCAATACTTCTTGCATCATTTCTTTCCATTTCAGTTGTGTTCGGTGGCTTGGGTTTCTTGGTTGAAACTGGCAACACAACAGGCATCCTTTCATGTAATCTGCAACATCTTGTTACATGTCAGGCCATTGTACCTGTTTGAAGGTGTTGTAGTTGGTTTTGGCACCTTAGTGCACTGTGCATGGTGCATCGTGTGCGTGCCTAAGCGTCGTCCCCCTTTGGCTCTGAGGGACTACAAGCTGTGGCGCATCTGCACATTTTGCAGATGCAGCATGTGCTGGATGGATTGGAGGGTGCGGAGGTCTGAAGACGTGGATTAGTCAGAATTCAAGTGTAGAACTCATAGGAGAGTAATGTTTGAAGATGTGAGCAGAAATAGGCAGGTCTGCTGATATGGGAGGAGGAGGGTAAGAGCTGTAGCCATTGGGATGGGTGGGAGGGCATGAACTGTATTGAATGGTTTCGATGGGCGAGGGTCGCTGTTGAGCCGGACCACGCCCGCTTTCAGTTTGCCCTGGTGATTGTGTGGGCAACCATCGACATACACTGTGGGCATCAGTTTCATTGGGCCTCAGTCCGGGACGTCCTTTGCAAAAGAGTCCCTGTCCTTATGTAGAATTTCTTTAAGTCTTTTGATAGACTTTGTGTGTTCTTCAATGTTTTGAAAAGATTCAGGCTGACGGCTGAGTTTTCCTTCTCAGGGGCTAGCACTGCAACAGATACTAAAGTGTCTTGGACATTTATGGCAGTTCTGAGTGGAGGGGGACCTGAGTCTGAGTCCCACGCTTGCAGTGAGCAGAGGAAAGGGCCTTGTTCTTTGCTGCTTGGCGTTGAACTTGAGCTTGGCCTTGACTTTGACACTGCATCGTCACTAAGCAAATTGAAGGCAACATCTGTGGCTTGACACTGCGACTCATTGGGGACTATTGACTGGAAGGGCAGTGGCTCATGGACTTGCGTCCACAATTTCAGGTGCTTAAAGTCTATCAAGGGTTTGAAGCGATTAAGGAGATCTTTTCCTATGAGAAGCGGATAGTTGTTTAGAGGTGAGATGTAGACTGGGTGGATGAGATTCATCGGTCCCACTGTTAGGTGAATTGGGGCCACATGTTTCAGCTGTAGGCCCGTGTTTGAGTATGCTTGCAGGTTCAGTTCGCACCTTTGGAGTTTGAAAGTTCCATCAGTTCTCGTTCTTGTTTGTTGAATTTTCTCAAGGAGTTCAGTTGACAGAGTGATGTCGGCTCCTGTGTTTAGAAGGGCTTCCACTTTGACATGACCTTCGATGTTGATGGGGAGGTAAAACTTTCTCGTTGTACCTTTTTCGATGAGCTTGCCCAGGAGTTGAGGGACTGGAGTTTGAGAGGAGATAGGTGGGATTTCAGGACTGATTTGGTGTTCTTTGGAGGGGTGGCAGACGACCAGGACAGCACTTTCAGGTAATTGAGTGGTTTTATCAGCAGGTGTTTGTTGGAAGCTGCTGTGATCTGACGTGTCAGGTGTTGAGTCAGTTTCTGTCTCTTGCACTGGATGTTTAAAGGAGCTTTCTTGTCCATCTGAAGTTATGGCAGTTACAGTGTTCTTGGGGTAAGGAAAAAATGTGCTGTTCTGTGTGGTTTGTTGGACCAGGTGGTCGTTGCCTTCTTGTCTGGCCGCTAGTCAGGCCGCAGTGGGTTTCTTTCTTTTCCCACTTCCGATCCTCCTCTTTGTGTTTGAAGAACTCTTGCATCATCATTTTCATCAGTTCTTGTGAATCAAAACACGGCAATGTCTTTTCTTCATGTGTAGATTCAGCTTGAGCTTGATCAGTGTGGAATCTTTGTAAGTTCTTTCGTCGATTTGTCAGACTGGTTGCATTAGATTCCCACGAGCAGTTTCCTGAAATTCTAGATGAGGTTGGCTGGCTCCATGATCTCTCCCATCGATTCTCACGATGGCTTGGATGGTACCAGGATTTTCCCAGTAGCGTTCAGGTGAGTGTTGCCATTTTTGTGGTTCATCCCAGCGGTTGTTTCTGTTCTTAGGTTGGGCGCCGAAGTGAAAGTCACGTTCTCTGTTGAACGAGGATGATCTCCATTCTCTGGGTGGCGGCTTGAAGCTTTCTTGGTGTTGGGTGCCCTCTAGGGTCATTTCTTGACATTGTGTGTTGAAATCGAGAACTGCAGTAGACTTGGTGCACTTTTCTGATGCCATCTTTTGCTTGCTGTAGGCTTTGTGTGCCAGGTCTCGCAGCTGTTGAGACGTCATTGTTTGTGGGCATGCAAGGACGCCGAGATGGTGGCTTACCCCAGGATGGAGATTTCTCAGAAAGAGAGTTTTGAAGTTCAGGTCTTGCTCCATGTCAGGTTCGTTGTGAGCTCCGAAGTATGCTTCTCTAAGCCGGCTATAGTATGCCTGGGAGGATTCCTGATGACCCTCCAGGGCGGCCACCAGTCCTTGCTCTGATTCTGGGTCTGCAAATTCTTTGATGAGGGCTTGGCGGAGCGACTGGTAGTCAGTCTTTGTGTGAGACGACTGTTGGTCCAGGAAGCTCCGCCCCTCAGGGCGCAGCAGGTAAAGTCTGTCTTTGTCAGTAACGTTAGGTCTCATTTCTAAGTGAAAATCGACATCATTCAAGTAAGAGTAGACGTCTTGACCATCTGGCACACTCAGGGTGAATTTGCTGATGTTTCGGGCCAGCTTGTCAAGGTGTTTGAGGTCCATACCATGTGATGGGTTATGGCTGGCCTTGGGGAGTTCTCGTAGCTTGGGTGTGAGGTAGGTTTCTTCAGAGGAAGCTGGTGAGGGTTTCAAAGTTTTGAAACCCTCACCTTTTGCTCACGTGACGTTTCAGGAACAGGGGACCCAGTCCGGCTTGGTAGGGATGAGGCCAGGGCCCGTCGCATCCTGGTTGGCTCAGAGCGCAGTTCATAAGCATGTCTGAGTTCATTTTTGACACTGTCAGATTCCTCTTGTATGTCGTCAAGTTGTTGAGTGAGGTAACTTATCTCAGTTCTTGCTTTGTTCAAGTGCGTTTCGAGGGCTTTAATTCTGCTGTTTTTGTCTCTGAAGTCCAGCCTTGCCTTTTCCAGTAGCTGCTCGGCGTACTGTAGCTTGTCGCTGAGGACGGCTCGGGCTGATTTGGCTTGCTCCATTTCTTGTGTGGTGTTTACTAGAGTTTCTTGTAGTCTAATGATCTCCTCAGTTGCTCTGGGATCAGTCTCGTTGGACCCTTCCCTTTGATCTTGAGCCTCCAGCTCAAGCTGCTCGATGCGTCGCTGTGCGCATTTCAGCTCCTGCTGGAGATAGGCGGCTTGCCTGTCGCTCACTTTGAGGGAGGCGATGAGGGTGTGACTCAGGGAGCCAGTGATCTTTGCTAGCTCTTTGTGTCCATAGCTCTGGCCTGGATCGTTTTCCATGATGCCTGTTATGTTGTTGTCCAGTTGGTCTTGTGTCTGGTGTTTGACAGCTTCGGAGGCTTTCGGTAAGAGGCTGTCCGTCACGGCACTTAGCCAGATTTCCAAGTCCTCCCAGTGGCCAACGGGGTCTGTTGGGCGAGGCATGTTTTGATGCCGTGAGGAAAGAACAGACCAGTGACTGACACAGACCTGGAAAAGAGAACAACAAACAAAACAAACAAACAAAGCCAAAACAGGGGTGTAATGTCAGGTGTAAGTGATTTTGGGTGTGTAGTGGTGAGGTGAGTGTGGTGTTCCCCGATGGTGGTGCTCTGGTGCACACGCCTCCAGCGAGCGTCGCTGTGGAAGAGGTTTTAGGGGTAACCACGGGCGGTGTAGCTGGAGAAGAGAGAGGGGAAAATAACAGAACACACGGCAAAGAACGGCGTAGTCGGCGGCTGCTTCCCCCTTTTCCTACAAGGGAAGAGAGAAAAGAGACAACAACAAAAGGAACACTTTGGAAAGAAGGTAGAAAGAGAGAGATTGGGAGAGAGAGGGAAAGTGAAATACACCTTTCTGGCCGCAGAATGAGTACAGTCAAGTTTTTTTTTTTTTTTTCAACTTGATGTATGCTTCTAGATACGATGCTCAGAAATGGGAATTTCAACACGCCAGGACTATGATTGTTATTATAATCTCCTCCGGGATGAGGGAACATACAATAACAATGACAGTATTGGCTTTGCGGCTGGTAGGATTGACACTGTACACCAATCAGAGCGTTTCTGGAAACGGGTTCACGACTGGCGCCTATCAGTCCTCGCTGGACTCGTTGGGACCTTGGCTGTAGGATACCACGATGAGAGGGGGAAGTGAGCGTTAGGCACAAGTTTAACTGACGTTTTCAAGTTGTATGAACATTGATTAAATGCTTTTAGACAACCACAATTCTCTGCTTTTATGATTCTCTCAGGCACAATCGAGGAAACAACAGCTAGGGGGAAGAGAGAGTGAGGACAGAGACAGCCAATAGGAAAAGAGGTTTCGCTCCCAAGTCAGGGAATATGACAAGACCTGACCGGACAATTACAGTTGCCTAACTAAAATCGTAATGCCTTGTTAAAGTTTTAGTCAGCAGTTGTAATCAAACCATTGAGGTATGGGAAGAGGAACAACTAAAGATTGTAAAAAGGGGTTGCTATTTCAAATCAAAAATGGATTTTCCTGGTTATAATTTAGGGGACTTCATTCAAAATTGGTCAAGGAAATTATCATTTCTCTATTCAACATGTATCATTGCCATATGAAAAGGGGAAATGTGATTATGACTAAACTTAAAATTAAAAATTTAAAAAAAATAAAATTAAAATCAAAAATTAAATTAGAGATAAAAATTTATAATTTTAACATAAAATTTCAACTTGGCAATGAAAGTTGGTGACCAAATTTTAATGATGCCTCATTAAAATTGATTACAAATAATCAATATTAAATCAATCACAGAAGTTGCGGTGTGGCAAGGAGATGTGATTATTTATTAAGATTGATCAAAGTAATCAGCCTGAAAATAGTCCTTGATTATAAAGCCAACCGCTTGTAGCCGTTTAAACTGGCGATGCAAACAGTCGAAAAAGGGGAGAGCCTTAAATCGAATAAATAAAATGTTTTGAGATTTATGATAGGGCTTTAATGGTTGATTACAATCGCATCAAAAAGAGATTTAAGTTTAAAATTGTCAGTATTCCTGTCTCATGGGAGGAGGGGAGAAATAAGAGGAATAGTGTACAGAGGTATAAAGCAAAGAAATTTGCAGAATTAGCGTTACAGTTCAAAGCTTGCGATTGAGTCACCCAAACACACCATTACACACTGAGTTAAACAACAACGGATCACCCTAACGCTGTGTGCTAACTGCTATTCTTCAAGGCTAGTGGTTTTACATAGGCTTAGCTTTAGCTTTAGCTGGTTTAGCTATACCACTTGTTAGCGTTAGCTTTAGCTAGTTTAGCTATACCACTTGTTGTTTACAAAATGAGCGGGCGGACTGCGCCTGCGCAACGAAACTCTGCCCCGGAAATGGTGTGTTAGGATTTCCGGGTCGCAGCGTTTCTATGGCAACAACCAGCAAGTGAGAGAGTTAAGCAGTTTTAAATACAATGCATGAAATGACAGCACATTTCGGAATTGCACAGCAAATAAGCACTATTTAGATTCTTATCTTATAGCACCGTCTCAACTCATTAGAGTGAGGCACATTTATCCACAGATTTACTGCGATTAAACGCGGTCTCGGCGGACCTTAATTTTGTGCTAGTCTGTTTAAACAGCACATGTGGACTCAGCCACACAATTTTACTCGATCAAGATCTCAAGATTCTCCCATAAAACAACGCTTAGGTGCTCGCGCTGAACGCCGCGTCTTAAATTCACTAACGTTAGTTTTAAGTGAATAATTGGTAAAAGAGCATTAGGTCGCGAGCCTAAAGATCTTAAACTGGGAGTCAGCTTAGTTAATTTTCACTCTGGAACACGCAGGGTAAAACACTAGCTGCAGAGGCCTATTGACAGAGGAAAAACAAGGAACACGCTCGCTTTTCTTCTTTTCTTTGTCTCAGCGGACAGTTTCTAAATTTTTACTGCAGTTTAAATTCTTTACACAACAACTCGAGTTACGATTTAATTCATTCCAGACTGGCAGCCACAATAAAACATACAGTAACACAATAAACTGTTTCTCTGTCTCTGATCTATTTCTTCCGGATAAAATAGAACAAATACACATACAGAATGACCTGTTTTTTTATGTTCAAAAAAATTAGATGTGTTCGCGTTTTATCTCCACCATATGTAGGATTATTAGCTCAAATTTATATTGATTCAACTAATGAATCGAATCAAAAGATTCGGAACTTGATTAACTTGTATCAGAATTAATATATTTAAGCTTCTTAACCATTTGTCCAGCAAAGTGGTTAATTCAGGATACTTTATTAACTCTGTTTGTCTTATAAGTTTATATTATAAATTTATATTACGCTCATTGTCAGGAGCATAAATAAACCAAAATTATTACTTTAGGAAATTAAAGCTAGGTAGCTTGATCTAAACACAGATAGAACTTTTGTGAACATAAAATTCAAGACACTTCTTTTAATGAAACAATGATTTATTGAACTACCCTAAGACACAAAACTAAACTACTAAGACACAAACACACACACACACACACATTCACACGCACACTCATACAGTTTCAGAGATGGAAGTTATGGATTTTAAGAGAACCCCAAAGTTCTAGTATTTCTTAACCAGTTCTTAGATCGCAACCTTAGAAAACCACAAAGCAGAGATCTAACTTAAATGATATCGCACCAGATTTCAGCAAGAATGTGAGACCTTGTTTTACTTGCATTTGTGCCGGGAACGGGGATTCCGTGGGCTCGTCTGAGCGAAAGTTCTGGTTGGTTGCTGGTCGATGATGTCTTTGGGGGATCCTTCGAAGTTGAGGATTGGGTTGCTGGAGCCGGTCTTCGGTTGCCTGGTTACGTGGTTTGATGCGCTCGGAGCTCTTCTGCATCAGAGTTGCGAGACTTTGAAGAGTTTGGCAGTCACAAAGTTTCAGTTTGTTCTGTAGAGTTTTGATGGCACAATTGCGTGCTTGGTCAAGCGGGCGAGCGCAGGTGAAAAGCACTCAAACCACGGCAGGCGAAAGACCAAAAGCGACGGCGAAAGGCAATGGCGAAAAGCAATGGCACAAGCCAATAGCAAAAAGCCATGAACTATTAGAGTCATGGTTTTTTTAAACAGGCCGCCTGAGCACGCCTCATGGTGCTGTGGTCCAATCGTATATTGCTGCGGGGCGGAGCCACGCCCCCTGGGCTGGATCTTCTGGCGCATAACTTAAGATAATAAAATCTCTGCACGTTCGTTCTTAACCTCAATAAACTGTTGCAATGCATAAAATATTCACAATATCAACTTCTCGTTCATTTTGCTGTGTAGCATACATCCAGACCATTCATTACGTATCAAACAAGGCTATATTGCTTGCATGCTAATACATTTGATAACTTCCTTTCCTAAAGGCCTATAATGCATAGATTAAACTTCCAACGATCACATAAAACACATCAAGCATATAAAAGAAAACATGAAAACATAGGATACTGTTTCTCTAGTAGCAATACGAATAAGCTGATTGTTTCTTAAAGATTGTCTCTGCAGTGTACTCAATTGAGACACTGCGTTGGAATGTCAGAGGAGAGTGGGACAGGAAGTCCGAAAAACCATGTGAGTCACGCTGGACGCATCATGTGCCTTGCCAGCTTTATTTCAGAAGACTGGAGCTTTGTTCCTTAGGTGCTCTAAAACAAAGAGTGTTTTTTTTCTCTCTGGATGCGTACGTCGTGTTTTGCAAGAATCAGCTAATTCCGGTCAGGAGTTTAACCCGAGGTGACAATTTACCCTTCGTCTTTCACGAGTCTGTCAGCACAAACCACCCATTATCCTTCTGATTGGATTAACTTTTAGTGCTGCCGTGTTTCCTGGAGTGATAGCGCGAAGGCAAATGAAGTTTGGGGTACACAAAGTTGAAGAAGGCTTCACTCTTCGCAGAATCTAATGGCAACTGGCCAGGACAAAAGAATATTTGAAGTGTGATGACTTGTTCGGTATTCGCGCTTTGCGTAGCCGAATTCCTACACCTAACTAAAATTAAACACAGGGCAGGGTAATCCTCAAATATGTCACATACAGCCTGAATGTAACACATATGAAACAAGCTTGCACCACAAGTTCACATCCAAGACTCCTCTCATCCTGCCCAAAACTGTTTTCTGTCCTACCCTCCGCAAAGTGTTTCAGGTGCTTTCAGACCACTACCAGCAAATAGCTTTTTTCCCAGAGCTGCTCTTTATTGCCTGATCACTATAGGCTACCTGGCTAAGTTTGTGTTTTTGCACGATTGCTTCAGTGCTCTACTGGACTGTCTACACATAACATGCACACTTTCACTTCCAGACTGTTCATTTGCACAGCGGTCATTACAGTACAAACTGTTTACAATGCATTTTTGCACTCTGGTACTAAATATTGCCATATCTTGCCATTGCACTGTTACTTGGACACCTTCTGTCTAGAATTTATTTGCACTATTCTATATCCATTGCACTACTGCTCACTTAATCATAACTTATCATTGTATATATCCATCTGCACATTTCTGTTTATAGTAATTCTGTATATTATGTTCACAGCACAAACCCATCTGCAAATTACTTCGATAACACTATGTTCTATTAATTCTGCACTATGCAACCGCTGTATATCCTGCACTTGCTGCTATTGCACTTCTGGTTAGACCAAACTGCATTTTGTTACTTTTACATGTGTAATGACAATAAAGTTGAATCTAATCTAATCTAATACAACCTTATTAATATGGATTAGCCTGTACCAAAAGGGTTTACATTTTGCACACACTTTTATCCAATGTGAATTGCAAATTAGGTAAACAGTATTCGAACAATAGGTTAACAATACATAAGTGCAATAAAACTGGTCTCAGTAAGCCTAAACAAATCTAAGTGTTTTATAGAATAGAAAAAAGGATTGAAAAAGAAATAGAGATCTGTTTTAATGGGTCAGGTGTGCTTTTAGCCGATTGATAAATATGGCTACAGAATCTGCTGATCCCATGTTTTAAAGGATGAATCTGACCGGGTAATGCTGGCAACATGATCCGTGAAGCTAATTCAATGAGCCACTTTAGGCTCACAGCCACATTAGCCAGAGCTTACTTTGCCGAATATTTGCCAAAAGTGGCTCACATATGTGTTAAGATTACTGGACCATATTTGCCATATCTTATCAGGGCCACTTTAGGCTCACAGCCACATTAGCCAGAGCTTACCATGCCGAATATTTGCCAAGAGTGGCCCACATGTTTTTTAAGATAACAGGGTCACATTTGTCATGTCTCCTCTGGGCCACTTTAGGCTCACAGCCACATTAGCCAGAGCTTACTTTGCCGAATATTTGCCAAAAGTGGCTCACATGTGTTTTAAGATAACAGGGCCACATTTGCCATATCTCCTCTGGGCCACTTTAGGCTCACAGCCACATTGGCCAGAGCTTACTTTGCCGAATATTTGCCAAAAGTGGCCCACATATGTGTTAAGATTACTTGGCCATATTTGCCATATCTTATCTGGGCCCCTTTAGGCTCACAGCCACATTGGCCAGAACTTACTGTGCCGGATATTTACCAAAAGTGGCCCAAATATGTGTTAAGATTACTGGGCCATATTTGCCATATCTTATCTTGGCCACTTTAGGCTCACAGCCACATTGGCCAGAACTTACTTTGCCGAATATTTGCCAAGAGTGGCCCACATGTGTTTTAAGATAACTGGGACACATTTGCCATATCTTCTCTGGGCCACTTTAGGCTCACAGCCACATTAGCCAGAGCTTACAGTGCCGAATTTTTGCCAAAAGTGGCCCACATATGTGTTAAGATTACTTGGCCATATTTGCCATATCTTCTCTGGGCCACTTTAGGCTCACAGCCACATTAGCCAGAACTTACTTTGCCGAATATTTGCCAAAAGTGGCCCACATATGTGTTAAGATTACTGGGCCATATTTGCCATATCTTATCTGGGCCCCTTTAGGCTCACAGCCACATTGGCCAGAACTTACTGTGCCGAATATTTACCAAAAGTGGCCCACATATGTGTTAAGATTACTGGGCTATATTTGCCATATCTTCTCTGGGCCACTTTAGGCTCACAGCCACATTAGCCAGAGCTTACTGTGCCGAATATTTACCAAAAGTGGCCCAAATATGTGTTAAGATTACTGGGCCATATTTGCCATATCTTCTCTGGGCCACTTTAGGCTCACAGCCACATTAGCCAGAGCTTACCATGCCGAATATTTGCCAAGAGCGGCCCACATGTGTTTTAAGATTACTGGGCCATATTTTCCATATCTTATCTGGGCCCCTTTAGGCTCACAGCCACATTAGCCAGAGCTTATCGTGCCAAATATTTGCCAAAAGTGGCCCACATATGTGTTAAGATTACAGGGCCACATTTGCCATATCTTCTCTGGGCCACTTTAGCCGTACAGACAAATTAGCCAGATCTTGCTGTGCCGAATCGTATCCAAAACTGGCCCACATATGTTTTATAATAACTGGACCACATTTGCAACTACACATGTGGGCCACTTTGGGTTTAGACCCAGAATACCCTTAAACGACTATGCCACATGTTTGCCAAACGTGGCCCACATTTGTTCTCTGACATTTGGGCCAAATTTATCATTTACCACATGGGCCACATTAGGTTCACTTCCAGATTACATTTTGCCATAAGTGCCGCATCTTTGCCTTAAACGGCCCATATATGATTTGGGATCTTTGGCCCAGATTTGCTATTGTACAGGTGGGTCACTTCAGGCTCACATCCATTTTGTCTGGGCCGAAGGAAGACCACCAGTGCCGCATAACTGCCTAAAATGGCCCACAATCGTATGCTATCTGGGTTGTTTTTGATTCAAGCACCAAACATGACGGTGTGTCGCTGAATGACGTGCTGCTCAGTGGGCCAGACTTAAACAATGCCCTGCTGGGTATCTTAATCCGCTTCAGGAAAGAGAACATCGCAGTCACTGCTGATGTTCAGCAGATGTTCTACGCATTTGTTGTTCGAGAGGATCATCGTGATTATTTGCGGTTTCTTTGGTACAAGGATAACGACTTGAACAATAACATCACTGAATATAGAATGAAGTTGCACATATTTGGCAACAGCCCCTCACCATCAGTTGCCATTTATGGTTTAAGGAGAGCTGCACAAGAGCATCAGGATGAGTACGGCACAGACAGCAAGGAGTTCGTCATGAGGAACTTCTACGTGGACGACGGATTGACGTCGGTTCTGACAGAAGAGGAAACTATTGATCTTCTACAGAGGACTCAAAAAATGTTAGCAGCATCGAACTTAAAACTCCACAAAATCGCTTCCAATAGCAGCAAAGTCATGAGAGCATTTGCCCCAGAGGACCTTGCAAAAGACTTAAAAGACCTCGACTTTAGTGCAGATCCACTCCCACATCAACGGAGCCTTGGACTGATATGGAATCTGGAGAGTGACAGTTTCGGTTTCCAAGTATCCCAAGAGGAGAAACCATTCACAAAAAGAGGCATCTTGTCAACAGCTCAGAGCCTCTATGATCCACTGGGCTTCGTGGCTCCCATCACAATCCAAGGAAAAGTTCTCATCAGAGAACTGTCATCCAAAGAATATGATTGGGATGATCCTCTCCCATCAGACAAGCAAGTGTCCTGGAAGTTGTGGAATGAGTCTCTTCTGGAACTAGAGAAGCTACACTTCAAGAGAAGGTATGTGCCTTTTCCTCTTGTCTCATCTCAAAGTCGAGAACTCTGTTTATTCTCTGATGCTTCCACTCAGGCTATCGCTGCAGTAGCCTACCTGCGTGTCACCAATGATGAAAACCAGTGCCACGTAGGATTCGTTATGGGCAAAGCGAAGTTGGCGTCGCATCCAGCCCATACAGTTCCACGTTTAGAGTTGTGTGCCGCTGTCCTGGCAGCCGAAATGGCGGACACAATCTGCTGCGAGATGGACATTGAGATGCATGCCGTGAGATTTTTCACTGATAGCAGGATTGTTCTTGGGTACATCCATAACACCTCCAGAAGATTTCATGTGTATGTTGCCAACCGAGTCAATCGCATCAGGAAATCAATTCAATCACAACAATGGCAGTATGTTGCCACTGAACAGAATCCGGCAGATCACGCCACCAGACCCACGTCTGTAGACATCCTCAGAGCCTCTAACTGGTTCTCAGGCCCTGAATTCTTGAAAAGCAGCAGTGAGCCTCCACAAAGAGACAGCTTTGATCTTGTTGACCCAGAACTTGATGTTGAAGTTAGAGCCCATGTTGCTGTCAACTACACCAAAGTTACAGAAGGTCAGTTCAGCTCAGCACGCTTTGAACGATTTTCTAGCTGGAAGAGACTACTGCAAGCCATTACAAAACTTATTCAAGTAAGAAGAACATACTCCAAGACCCAAAAAAGTGGACGCAGTTGATGCACGTTGGCAAGCTAAAACAGTCGTCATTCGTTGTGTCCAACAAGAGTTCTATGGAGAAGAGTTAAAATGTTTGGGAGATGGGATTCAGCTCTCAAAAAAGAGTCCACTGAGAAAGTTAAATCCCTTCATCGACGAGGATGGACTCCTTCGGATTGGAGGACGCCTTACTAACGCTGACTTACCCAGAGACGAGAGACATCCTGTCATACTGCCCAAAACTCATCACATCGCATCTCTAATAGTGAGACATTACCATGAGGACGTTTTGTGTGGATAGTGGGAGGTAAACGGCTGGTGTCAAGTGTCATCTATAACTGTGTGACCTGCAAAAAACTGAGAGGGAGGTTAATGGAGCAGAAAATGGCACCACTACCAGCTGACAGACTCACCTCAGAACCCCCTTTTACCCATGTCGGTCTGGACATCTTCGGACCATGGAGCATTGTCACTCGGCGCACTCGTGGAGGTAGTGCTGAAAGTAAGCGATGGGCAGTGTTATTCACATGCATGAGCATGAGAGCGACACACATCGAAGTGTTAGAATCCATGTCCACTTCAAGTTTTATAAATGCCTTACGCCGATTATTTGCTATCCGTGGGACATCTAAACAGCTTCGCTCCGACAGAGGCACAAACTTTATTGGAGCATGCAAAGAGTTAAAATTCAACATCAGTGATCCAGAACTGACAAGTTTCCTTGACAAGCAGGGATGCTCATGGACTTTCAACTCCCCCCATTCATCCCATATGGGAGGTTGTTGGGAAAGATTGATAGGAGTAGCACGTTGCATTCTGGAAGGGACGTTGCTGCGGTCTGACACGAAACACCTCACACATGAAGTGTTGACAACACTGATGGCAGAAGTCATGGTCATTCTTAATGCCAGGCCATTGATTCCAGTGTCAACTGACCCTGACAATCCTTCAATATTGACACCTGCAATGATTCTCACTCAAAAGATAACTCCAGTGACAGCGCCTCCAGGTGACTTTGATCATAAGGTTCTTCACAAAAATCAGTGGAAGTAAGTGCAGTGTCTGGCAGAGAGCTTCTGGAAACGTTGGAGACAGGAGTATCTGGTGACTCTCCAGAAACGTCACAAGTGGACTGATGACAAGCCAAACATACAAGTAGATGATGTAGTTCTGATGAAAGACAATCAAGCTAAACGGAACGACTGGCCAATTGGACTTGTGGTAAAGACATTGCCTAGCAAAGACAACAAAGTCCGCAAGGTTGAAGTTAAAGTTGTGAGGCAAGGAACAACTAAAACTTACATCAGACCCATCTCAGAGCTTGTTTTTCTTATGTCTAAGGACTCATAAAGTGATGGACATTCTGATACGTAATAATACTGTTCATAAATGTAATTAGTGATTGATTGTATATTTGTTTGGTTGATTAATCTTGGAGTAATTAAGATGTTGATAGTGGTATAATAATATACCAGGCGAGGAGTGTTCCGCCCTTCGGCATTTAGTTCGTTTCCTAGTCTGACCCGTTTTAGTGACGGACCTAGTGTTCGAGCCTGGCAACAACTGTTATGAAGCAGACGGGACAACAAGGTAAGTATAATACAGGTGATGTTTATTTTTAAAAGCAGCAGTGCCGGAGGTGAGAGGAGATCTTGTGATGGTGAGTATGACTAGAGAGGAAGGTTTTCGAGCCGGGTTGAGACGTGAAGTGAATAACTGATCCTTTTCTTTGTAGGTGGCGAGACGGGAGGATTCCAAGAACGACTGAAGGAGGAATACCGAAGAGTCCGTGAATCCACAATCCTCCGCTGACGTGGAAGTCAGCTTACGGCCACACACCACTGACGACTGGAACTGGGAAGACACAGAAGACTGGAACTGGGAAGACTGGAATGAGACAGAGTTCAGGTAAGTTCAATAAGGTAAGTTTTCAGATAGTGAGACTCGTAGAGAGACACTAGCAGTCCGCTTTCGCTAGAACGAGCCCGGACAATGAGTGGTGTGTGGAGTGCTGTTTTATAGTGATGCTGATGATTGCGTGCAGGTGTCCGTGATTCAATACTCAGGTGAGGGTGATCTGGGCGTGACAGTGGGTGTGGAACCTGACCAATCCGTGACACTACCCCCCTCCCCAGGGCCCGCTCCTGAGGGCCGAAGTCTCCTGCGCCGTGGTGGTCTACCTCGTCCTCGAGGTGCAGGGAACTCAGGATGACTCGCATGGAACTCCTCAGTGAGCGTGGGATCTAGGATGTCTTCTCTTGGGACCCATGACCTCTCCTCTGGTCCATAACCCTCCCAGTCTACCAGGTACTCGAGTAGACCACCATGACGACGAGACCGGAGAATCTCCCGGACGGAATAGACGGCACCATCTTCCAGCATCAGGGGGGGAGGAGGTTCCTCTTCATGGTCAGGTTCTGTGGAGGGAGTGAGAGGTGGGTGAAAAGGTTTTAGCAGGGAGACATGGAAGGTAGGGTGAATGCGGTATTGAGGTGGAAGTTGAAGCTTGTATGTGACGGGGTTGACCTGTTCCAAGACCTTGAAGGGACCAACAAACCTGGGACTTAACTTCTTGGAGGGCAGTCGCAGACAGATATCACGAGTGGAGAGCCATACTCGATCCCCTGGACTGTATTCTGGAGCCGCAGTCCTTCTCCGATCGGCGAAGGTCTTCTGTCTGCGTACTGCCCTCTGTAGATGGTGATGGGCCTCGTCCCAGACCCTCTCGCTCTCCCGGAACCAGTGATCCACTGCGGGGACCTCAGATGGTTCACCATTCCAGGGAAATAGCGGTGGTTGGAACCCGAGGACGCACTGGAATGGTGTGAGGCCGGTGGACGGTTGCCGCAGTGAATTCTGGGCATATTCTGCCCAGCCCAGGAACTGGCTCCAGGAGTTCTGGTGGTTGTGGCAGAAGGTCCGGAGGAACCGCCCCACTTCCTGGATTTTCCTCTCCGTCTGGCCATTGGACTGCGGATGATAGCCAGAGGAGAGGCTGACGGTCACACCTAGGAGTCGGAAGAAGGATCTCCATAGCCGGGAGATAAACTGTGGACCGCGGTCCGATACTACATCCTCAGGTATGCCATACTGACGAAAGATATGATTAAACAAGAGTTTGGCCGTTTCAAAGGCAGTGGGTAGCCCTCTCAGGGGCAGTAATTTGCAGAACTTGGAAAATCGATCCACTATAACCAAGATGCAGGTGTTTCCATCCGATGCTGGCAAGTCCGTCATAAAATCCACTCCCAGGTGTGACCAGGGGCGGTTCGGGATCGGCAAGGGATGGAGCTTACCTGCGGGTAAATGTCTGGGACTCTTGGACATGGCACACTCCTTACATCCTTGGACGAATCGCTGCACATCCCTTGCCATCCCAGGCCACCAGAAGCGTTCGGATAGCAGCGAGAGGGTGTTGTTGGTCCCGGGATGTCCAGTGCCCAGGGAAGTGTGGATGGAACGAATGAGATCTACCCGTTGCGTCCTTGGGATGTAACGTCGATCAGGAGGACAGCCCGGCGGAGGGCGAGGATCAGGAGTAGCGACACTAGGAGGAGCTGACCATTCGATGGGGTTGATAACGATGTTTTCTGGGAGGATATTGCAGGGAGGCTCAGTGGAATCAGAGGAGTCGTGGATCCTGGATAATGCATCTGCTCTTATATTCTTTGGACCGGGACGATAGGAGATAGTGAAATGGAACCTTGAGAAGAACAGTGCCCACCTGGCCTGACGTGGGCACAGTCTTTTGGCATCACGGAGGTATTGGAGATTCTTGTGGTCTGTTAGTACCTGGAACGGGTGATTGGCTCCCTCCAACCAGTGTCACCACTCCTCCAGGGCGAGCTTGATGGCGAGAAGTTCTCTGTTGCTGATGTCATAGTTCTTCTCCACCGGGCTAAACTTCCGGGAGAAGTAGTCACATGGATGTGGATATACTCCTCCATGGCCTTACTCTCCGGAAGTGACAACGGGTAGATCCTTCCCTTGGGCAGAGGAGCTCCTGGAATCAGGTCTATGGCGCAGTCCCATGGCCGATGGGGAGGCAGCTGGGAAGCTCTCTTGGGGCAGAAGACATCTTGGAAGGAGGAGTAGATATCCGGAATCTGTGTGGATCGTTTCTCTATGGGACTTTCGATCGACGTGGCGTAGACAGGAATGGGTCTAGGAATTGGACGTGGAAGGTCAGCAAAGCACTCAGGGAAACAACCGTGGCCCCATCGGATTATCTCTCCACTGCCCCAAGAGATGATGGGATTGTGCTTCACCAGCCACGGGCGCCCCAAAATGATGTCCATAGTGGCACCCTCCAGAACCAGTAGTTGGATTTCCTCTTGATGTAGAGCTCCAATCTGTAGGTGGATTAGTTGGCATTTCCGATGGATGCGGGGTCTTGCAGTGATGGTACGTGTTATGGGTTGAATCTGGTAGACGCTCGACGAAGCTTCGGTTCGGAGCTGTAGCTGGCGAGAGAGTTTCCCCGAGATGAAGTTTCCCGCTGACCCGATGAGAGTCGATGAGAGCGTGGGCTACAACAGAGGACGTGGGAGTGATTAACTGAACACACGTAGACAGAGGATACATCTTTTCAACATCTGACTGGATGACACTCACCGCTGTTGGAACAGGACGAAGGGGGCATTTAATCCGAAAATGCCCACTGGCTCCACAATAGAGACATAAACCCCGGGTCAGCCTTCTCTGTCGCTCAGCAGCGGAAAGTCTACCAGATTCGAGTATCATGGGCTCTGGTTCTGGAGGGTTGGCGGTTTCCACTGGGCGGAGGAGTGCATGAGACGAGGTGTCGGAGAGAGACTGATATGATTGCATACGGTCCGAACATCTGATGGATTGCTGTATGAAGCGCTCTAATCCCACAGCGTCATCTGACGCAGCTAGTTGGAGGCGAAGACGGGGTTCGAGCCCGAGACGATAGGTGGTCAGCAACGACCGCTCGTTCCATCCACTGGCAGCAGCTAGGGTTCGAAAACGTAAGGCATACTCGTGAGTTGACATCGATCCTTGTGACAAGTGATAAAGCTGCTCACCCGCTGATATTTCCCCATCTGTACGGCCAAACACTTCCTTGAAGTGGGAGATGAATGCCTGGATGGAACGAGTGGCCGGCCCGCTTTGCTGCCATATCGAATCGGCCCACTTCAAAGCTGGTCCTGTGAGAAGAGAGGTGATAAAAGCTATTTTAGACTGGTCTGTAGGATAGAGCGCAGGTTGCATAGAAAAGACTAGAGAACATTGTAGTAAGAATCCATTGCACTCCTCCGCCCCGCCAGCGTAGGGCGCTGGTCGGGCCATGGGACTGGATGGTAATGGTTCCGAAGAAGTGCATGGAGGTGTGGGTTTCGGCGGTGCGGAAGGGGTGACAGATGGTGAAGATAACAAAACCTTCCGTAGAGAATCCACCAATTCTTGGAACGGGTCCTGAGCACTCATGCTGCTTACTGTTATGGTCCGGGCTTCCTGTTATGAAGCAGACGGGACAACAAGGTAAGTATAATACAGGTGATGTTTATTTTTAAAAGCAGCAGTGCCGGAGGTGAGAGGAGATCTTGTGATGGTGAGTATGACTAGAGAGGAAGGTTTTCGAGCCGGGTTGAGACGTGAAGTGAATAACTGATCCTTTTCTTTGTAGGTGGCGAGACGGGAGGATTCCAAGAACGACTGAAGGAGGAATACCGAAGAGTCCGTGAATCCACAATCCTCCGCTGACGTGGAAGTCAGCTTACGGCCACACACCACTGACGACTGGAACTGGGAAGACACAGAAGACTGGAACTGGGAAGACTGGAATGAGACAGAGTTCAGGTAAGTTCAATAAGGTAAGTTTTCAGATAGTGAGACTCGTAGAGAGACACTAGCAGTCCGCTTTCGCTAGAACGAGCCCGGACAATGAGTGGTGTGTGGAGTGCTGTTTTATAGTGATGCTGATGATGCAGGTGTCCGTGATTCAATACTCAGGTGAGGGTGATCTGGGCGTGACAGTGGGTGTGGAACCTGACCAATCCGTGACAACAACGCTGAAATCACCCACGAGTCTGCGTCATTACAGAGTTTGGTCAAATCTTTGTCTGTAAGTAATTTTTCGTCAGAATTGTGGTTTCTGTATGGTGTATATGTTTACATTAAGTAATGTGTGTTATTACGTTCGTGACTCTTATTAGTTTCATCGCATATGCTCTAGATTGAAGTCTTTTGTTTTCCGACGCACTGATTTATCTGCTCAGCAACGAGCCTCGGCGCTTTGCCTCAGATTAATTAGTTGATTTAATTACAGCTGTTGATTCATATAGATTATACATGTAACAGTCTAGCAGATAGTTTGGTGTTACTGAGGATGTTTGTTTAATTTCTATGCAATAAGAACATCTGTAGTTTATTGTGTAAAAAAGACAACAGACGTTACACTTTTGTAATGTTTATTTTCTGTTCACTCTTTCAGTCTTACAGACTTAAATGAGGAAAAAACTTGAGAAATAAAACTGAGGAAGAAAAAAAAAAGGAAACAAAAGATAAGACATCAATCCTCAACAAGACTTCTGGAGTTTCTCTTCATTGCTGTGAACTATCTGTCTAGCCGTACGTACAAATCAGACGTCGTACATGCGAGGGCAGAATAGTGTGTGTGTGTGTGTGTGTGTGTGTGTGTGTGTGTGTGTGTGTTTATTATAGATTCTCCTAATACAAAAAGGCTCACAGATGTTTTGTTTTTGTTGTATTTTAGTGATCTGAAACCTGCTCAACAGATGAATCCTGCTGTCTTTCCCTTGAGTTTCTTCAAACTGTTTTCCTCTGAGAGCGCTGTACAAACTTCAGATGATACAAATAAAAATACAGTACAAATACAGTACAAATACAGATAAATTGTGCACGCACTTTAATATCAGGTAAGACTTACTTTTGTTGAACTGAAATCAGAAAAAGTTTTCAGAAATGCCACAAAGTCTGTGCACATCTGTGTGGTTAGATCAGGGAGCTCAATAATGTGTCTTTGACCTTCATTATGTATGTTTTGATTATACTGTGTTGTAAATAAAATACAAATAATCTAAAACTCTATTCTTTGAATCTTCTCACATTTTTTTTCACCTGTTAGTCAAGTCAGTCATTGATGGGGCCATTAGGGAGGGCTCTTTTGTCTCTCAGGTGTGAATTGCTAAATATTCATGGATCATTGCCACACCTACGAATAATCCCTTTCGATCACAAAACATGTTTTAGAAAATATACATCAATATATTGTTTTCTCTGAACGAGTGAACGAGATGATTTTCACATAATTTGGTTGAAAAAATTCTAACCTACCACATCCAATTCTCAAAAGTCTTGTGAACAAATGTTCTGTATGTGTTTCATGGCTTTTTTTCAGTGACTTCTAAACTTTAGTTTTTCACTAAGCACGCATAAACGTAGTTTTCTCAAAAACACAAACATGTACATTCATGTTGCTTGCATATTATTGTAGCCCAATTTGTGCTGATTACAATGTTATCAGACTTTAGCCATTAATATATTCTTAAGATACTGAAAAAAGCACAAATGTAAGGGCATGTCAAAACTTCTTCAGGGCCCCAAAACACCCTCAGACCCCAGAGGGTTAAACCCAGTCGACTGCCCAGTTGGTTCAGTGCTGGAGTTTTTACAGGCCCGTCTTTCCGCTGAGCTGACTCACTCCACCCTGAAGGTGTATGTGGCGGCCATAGCTGCTTACCACACCCCTCTTGCTGGCACTTCAGTGGGCAGACACCCATTAGTTACACGTTTCCTCCGCGGGGCGCTGAGGTTGAGAGGTCCCTCCTTGGGACCTGGCTGTGGTGCTTGAGGCTCTATGTAAGCCTCCGTTTGAACCTTTAGAAGAGGTCTCCAACCGTCTTCTCACTCTAAAGACTGCCTTTCAGTTGGCTATTACTTCCCTCAAGAGGGTTGGGGATCTTCAGGCCCTCTCAGTGGCCCCTTCATTTTTAGACTTTGCGCCTGGCATGGCCAAAGCTTTTCTGTACCCTTGTGTAGGGTACCTCCCGAAAGTCCCCACAGTAGCACCACGGCCTGTCGTACTGCAGGCCTTTTATCCTCCTCCCTTCGGGAAGCCCGACCAAGCGAAGCTGAACTGTAGGTGTCCAGTGCGAGCACTGGACACGTACGTCCACAGAACTGCCCTGTGGAGGAAGGCTGACCAGTTTTTGGTCTGCTACGGCCCTCCGAGGAGAGGCCTTCCAGCAGCTAAGCCTTCCATAAGTCGGTGGATTGTGGATGCCATCAAGGTAGCCTATGAGTCCTCTGGTCTCCCCTCACCATTGAGAATCAGAGCTCATTCTACCAGAAGTGTCTCTTCTTCCAAAGCCCTACTTTCGGTCCTCTTGATTGCCGACATCTGCGATGCGGCGGCCTGGTCTACGCCCGTAACCTTTACCAGGTAATATGGCCTGGATCTCAGAGCCTCTCCAGGCTCCTTCGTCCTTTTGCCTTCAATGGCTGGGACTTCATAGAGACACTTCCCCCTCTAGCCCTACTTTCGGACCTTTACTAGCCCTACTTTCGGGCCTTCTGTCAAGCCTCTCATGGTTCCTTCGTTCCCTTGCTCACAGGCAGGGACATTCTCAGTATGGCGGCGCTGGCATACTCGTTCCCACAGCATTTCGACACAGCTCGTAGTTACCTGGAAGGGAACGTCTCAGGTTATGTATGTAACCCTACCTCCCTGAAGGGAATGAGACGCTGCGTCTCTAGGCCATGCTTTGGCATCCCTGCAGCGCTTGCTGTCTCCAGAAGCTGGCATTGTACTCCACCGCACGTGTTCTTATGCTTCCCGGTCGGTGACGTCATGACGCCCGTGACGTCGCACACTCTCGTTGGATAGTTGCACACATGATTCAGGACGCTGTCACGCCGGAGGCGTTCCCACAGCGTTTTGACGCAGCGTCTCGGAACTAGGGTTGAATACGTAACCTGAGGCAGTTTTTTTTTTTTAGTTTATGAGGTTTGTGTTTCCATATGAAGTCTAGAAACATTTTATTAATTCCTTTAGCAGTAGAGACATGAATGAATAAAGAAAGGGAAGAACATACAAAGCAAGATAATCCTTCTGCTGTGGACAAAAGTACCCTCCCATAAAGTGAAAGGTCTCTTTGGAGCCAAAGGTTAAAGATACTCTGTTTTTTTTTCACCCTACCAGAAAAAAAAGCTGTTGTCTTGCTGCAAAAATTTTTAAGTAAATACCCAGATACTCTACATTCTCTTTTACTAGGATACCATTAATTGAAGAATCATCCTTTTCATGGAGCATCATTATCTCACATTTGGACATATTAATTCAATTTCAGTCCAGAAGCACATGAAAACGCCTCGGGTTTCGTATGAAACCCTAGTTCCTCGAGGGAACGAGACGCTGCGTCGGAACGCTTTGGGAACGCCTCCAGCGTGACCACGCTCTGAATCATGTGTGTAATCAGTCCAATAGGAAAGCGCGTTGCGATGTCACGGATGGGGTGACGTCATGAACCAGGAAGCTATAAAGCATGTGCGGTGAATGCAGCCGGTAGCTTCTGCCACCAGGAGCGCTGCAGGAATGCCGAAATTGTGGAAGGCGACGCACCGTCTCGTTCCCTCCAGGAACTAGGGTTTCATACGAAACCCGAGGCGTTCCCCTTCGGGAACGTCGAGCTGTGTCGGAACGCTTTGGGAACGATATACCCACGCCACCAGAATTTCAAAGCCCTGCTATATGTGAAGCAGGAAAAAGCGGGCATATATGCCCCAGAAATGGCTGCCGAGAGACAGGAGAGAGGGGCAAAAGTAGCCCGAAAAGTGCTGCTAGTTAGGCAAGAAGAGAAGGGCCTCAGCCCAAGGACGAAAGTAGCCCAGGATAAAAACAGCTGGTCAAGCAGGATAGGGAAGGGCCTCAGCCCACTGGTAAACAAGGGCGAAAGTAGCCCAGAGAAATTAATGCTGATAATGCAGGATAGAAAGGGGCCTCAGCTCACTGGTAAAAGAGGGCGGAGGTAACCCGAGTAAAACTAGTTGCCTCAGGCCACTCGTAGAGAGGGCGAAAGTAGCCCAGAATGATTGCTACTAGTAAAGCAGGAAAGGAGCGACCTTAGTCGACTTGTATAAAAGGAGTGAAAGGAGCAGCCTTAGCTCACTCCTAGAAAGGGCGAAAGTAGCCCGTTAAATAGACCCACTAGTAGTAGGTGCATCAGAATGAAAGGCCTGAGAGCCCGGAGTATGAGGGAGGTCTAACTCGTAGAACCTTACAAATGTAAGTGGCGTGGACCATCCCGCAGCGTTACAGATATCCTGCAGGGAGACACCTGCCAGGAAAGCCTTCGTTGCCGCAACTTTGCGGGTCGAGTGAGCCTTGGCTCCCAATGGAGAGGGAAGACCAGAGGACTTATATGAGATAGAAATGGCATCCGAAATCCACCGACTTAGTGATTGCTTAGAAGCTGGGAGACCTCTATTATGGGGATCGAAACACACAAATAATTGGTCCGTCTTCCTCCACAGGGCAGCTCTGTGGACATACAATTCAGCTTCTGTTGTCCTGGTTCTGTGAAGGGAGGAGGACAAAAGGCCTGGAGCACTACGGGCCGCAGTACTACAGAGGGCACCTTGGGCACATAGCCCGATTTTGGGTGCAAGAACGCTTTGACCATTCCAGGTGCAAAGTCTAGGTAAGAGGGGACCACTGAGAGGGCCTGTAGATCACTGACTCTTTTCAGGGAGGAGATAGCCAAAATAAAGGCAGTTTTAAAGGACAACAGCCTGTCCGAGATTTCTTCAATGGGCTCGAAAGGAGGGTTACATAGAGCCTCAAGTACCACAGCCAGGTCCCACGTGGGGATGCGTGAGTGCACTGGGGGCCTTAGCCTCAGCGCACCGTGGAGGAAACGTGACACTAGGGGAAGTCTCCCGAGGGAGGTAGCACCGAAGGGAGCATGGAAGGCGTCTATGGCCGCCACGTAGCCCTTCAGCGTAGAGTGTGCGTTACCAGCCGTAAGGCGGGCTTGCAAAAAGTCCAGCACTGAACCTACTGGGCAGTGAACTGGGTCAATCTGGTGCTGATTGCACCAAAGGACAAACAAATTCCACTTCCCAGTGTACATTTTCCTCGTAGAGGGAGCTTTAGATTGGAGGATGGTCTCAACAACCTCGGTTGAGAGACTGGAAGCTAGGAAATGTGCCCCCTCAGGGGCCACACCCATAACTTCCATAGCTCCGGGCGAGGGTGCAGGATCGCCCCCTGCCTGTGAGAGGAGATCCCTCCTGACTGGAATTTCCCAAGGAGGGCCATCTAGGAGAGAAATCAGGTCTGAGAACCATGCTCGACCCGGCCAGAACCGGGCCACTAGTAAAAGGCGAATTCCGTTCTGGCGCACTTTTTCCAGAACTCCCGGGAGCAGAGCGATCGAGGGAAAGGCATACAGACGAAGCCTTGGCCACGTCTGTACCATAGCATCCAGTCCCAGGGGAGCTGGATGACTGAGAGAGAACCAAAGGGGACATAGTGTCGTCTCCTGGCTCGCAAAGAGATCTACTTGGGCTTTCCCAAATTTGCTCCAGATGACTTCCACCACCTCGGGGTGGAGTCTCCATTCCCCGGGCCTCAGCCCCTGCCTCGACAGGACGTCTGCTCCCACATTGAGATGTCCAGGTATATAGACTGCTCTCAGCGAGAGGAGCTTTCCCTGGGACCACACAAGGATCTGGTGTGCCAACTTGTTCAAGGGGCGCGACCGCAGACCACCTTGGTGATTGATGTAAGAAACCACCGATGTGTTGTAGGTGCGGACCAACACATGGTGATTTGTCAGGTCTGGGAGGAAGTGTTTCAAAGCTAGGAACACGGCCTGCATCTCCAGCCAATTGATGCACCACGTAAGATGGCATCCACTCCACAGACCTCAGGCTGAGCGGCCACTCATGACCGCTCCCCAACCGGTGAGGGAGGCATCCGTAGTTAACGTCACATGATGACATGGAGCTCCTAACACCGGGCCCTGAGACAGGAACCAAGGCTTCCTCCATATGTCCAAGGCACGAAGGCAGCGCCGCGTGACCTTGATCATACGGAGTGGGTTGCCCCTCGGGGAAAACCCCTTGGTCCTGAGCCACTACTGTAGAGGTCTGCCAGTTCTCTTGACTGTGCTAGTATAAGCCAGTCGTCTATGTAGTTGAGAATACGGATGCCCTGGAGTCGCTGTCTCTCTGCGGCCACCAACGCTGCCATAGACCGCCCAACGGCGCGGGCGGTATCTTTGGTGGCACGCAGAGCGAGATCGGCAGTACGACGCAGCTTGCTGACGTCGACTGCCGCCCCGTCCTCGCCCTCGTCTAGCTCTTTCAGCAGGTCCGCCTGGTATGCCTGCAACACCGCCATGGTGTGCAGGCAAGATCCAGCCTGACCCGCTGCCGAGTACCCTTTCCCCAGCAAAGATGATGTGGTTCTTAGTGCTTTGCTGGGGAGTGCCGGGGCCTTTAGAGACGATGCCGAGCTAGGGGACAGATAGCTAAACAGCGTCTGTTCCACCTGTGGCATCGCCCCATAACCGTGTTCACATGCCCCAGCCACGTTACAATATGTGGAAGCTGTGGGGGAGTGAACACAGGCCGAGAATGGTTTCGCCCACGATCTCGATACCTCAGTATGGAGATCAGGGAAAAACGGTAGGCCCCGGCGTGGAGGTAAAGATTTGGAGCCCAGAAATCTTTCATCTAACTTTGTCTTAGAACTCTGCTCTCTGGTCACAACGTCCGGCCAGTCGATGTTTAGCTTGGCAACGGCATGTGTGACCACCTCCACTAACTCCTCGTACTCGACAGGCTGGGAGGGTGTGGGACCAGCCTCCTCGACCATCTCTGTGTCCTCCTCCCCGAGTGCTCCTCCTGGTGGGAAGAAGCTGCGGTGCGGGCTTCCACACCAGAGAGGGGCAAGGATCTGCCAGAGGAGGATGGAGAAAAGGGCTAGCCCGTCTCCAAACTCGATAGCAGATCCATCTGCGATCCCCACGAATGCAGGCGCCGCTCTGCCTCAGCAGAAGTGGGACCAGATCCACGGGGAACGCTGGTGAGGGCGCTTTCCTATTGGACTGATTACACACATGATTCAGAGCGTGGTCACGCTGGAGGCGTTCCCAAAGCGTTCCGACACAGCTCGATGTTCCCGAAGGGGAAGTGCTCAATTACACTTAAAGCTTTGGATAACTGACTGATGACTGATGAGCAGTATCATCAGCCAACTGTGAGATTTTAATTTCTCTATCAAAGATAGATATACCTTCCAAACTTTGTTCAAATATGAAACTTAATGATAACAATTCAATAACTAAAATAAATAAGAAGGGTGATATAGGACAGCCCTGTCTAACACTGCAGTTAATAAAAAATCTTTTAGAAGTGTTAAAGCTTATTAGGACAGAGCTGTTAATATCTCTATAAAACATTTCAATAACATTAACAAAAAAAATCACCAAAACCAAAAAGCTTCAGAGTCTGCAAAAGAAATTCGTGCTCAAGGGTGTCAAAAGCTTTGTAAAAGTCTAGGAAAAGAATCATAGCATTGGAATGCACAAAATCTGCATAATGTAAAAGATCTAAAATAAGTCTTATATTAGCCGCTTTTCCACTATCGGGCCGAACCGTTCTCAATGCTTAACCGTTCTGTTCCGTGCCGATC